>NW_009915076.1:0-81708 GCF_000696875.1 Nestor notabilis | reverse complement strand
TTATTTTTGTAGTGATTCTGCCAGACACTTGTTGCTTTTGGTCCTGCTTCCCATTTTTTTCTTGTTCTTTTAAATAGCTTTAAGTATAATTGCTGGAGCATGCAAACGTCTCCCTACCCGTATGTGTTAAGGTCTTAGGTCAGCATTTTTGCATGCATAAAGCTCTCCGGAACCAGATTTAGTGAAGACTTGGGAGATGGAAAAGACAGAGAAGTAGTGAATCTGGGAACAAGGGCCAACCCACTCATCCCAGTCGTGAAGACACCGAAAAGACTGTGAACTCCCACATAGATTTCTGCATTCAATTCATTACCAGTTGGTACTTAGAGATAACATTATGGAAGTTTTTGTTTCTTCACTTGGATTTAATTGCCTTCCTTATTAGGATTTATCTTTCTGATATAGGAAAATATTATTTCAATAGATGCTGCAACATTATGCAAAAAGACTCGAAAATTATTTCCCATAGAACATTATTAATGAATGTTTATGAGTTTCAATGCAAGCAATTTAAAGGGCTTGGAAGATACCTTTCTTGAGAGCTCAATTCAATGAGATAGACATTTGGTTTAAAATAAACTAAGCTTCATGTTTGGGGTTTTCTTTTTCTTTCCCCCCCCCCCCCCCCCGCCGGAATATATGAAACTGTTCTTCAAATGCTAACTAATCTAACCAATTTTGTATTGAATCATGAATGCATTTTAATTCACTATTCAACTGTTGTAGCAATGAACATTTCTGCATCCCTAGCAATATGTTAAAAGAGGGCTTTTTGCAGCTTTTGCTTTAATAAAAAAAAACAACTTCTGCAATTTCTTCTTACAGTCTGATTAAAATCCAATTAATTACAAACACAATTAAACCTTTCTACCACAGTTTGCAGAAGAGGGCTGATGGAAGTAAAGTTGTCAATCAAAGATCCAATAGGGAGTAGTAAGTTGTCATCTGCATAACTTTAAGCCAGTAAAAATGTGAACTGAAAAATATTAACAGTGTATTGCCATATGCAAGTTTATTAGGAAATACCTCACTTTATTAGGAAATACCTCACTTCTTTGATTGTTGTTCTGCTTGTCATCAGATTAATACAATTTTTTTTTATATGGCACCTTCTTGACAAAGTCATCCTAAGGCATTTCACTATAATAAAGATACATATAATAAAAAAATCAGTTAAAAATACTATAAAAGGAAATTGAATGTTAAGGTACAATTCAATTGTATTGCAAAATCAGTGCTGCCAAAGACAAATTTGATGGCACCCAAACTTTCATAAAATTTGCTTTTTATTGGTATTTTGAAATTTTATAAAACCAATAAAATACATAACCATATTAAATAAATAAATAGAAAAGGATAATGTTCACAATATACATCAGAATTTCCTCCAGTCTAAATTGTCAATTGGCATAAATCAACATTGCCTTGCTGACTTCAATGAAGCTGTAACAAATAACGCTGAAGGTTGGGTCTGTTACACATTGACTTAAAATGTAAACCCTAGATTAAGCTCCCTATTCTGTGGGGGTTTGGTGTTGATATTGGTTGCAAGGAGGTTATGCCTTTGTTTCTTTACTAACATCATCAAAAGTTCTCTGGAGATTGTATGTGGAATTTCTCCTCCAGAGGTCAAAAAGTAGGAGTACTCTTCCTTTTTATGGGCAGAGCTGGTGTTTAGAGTCCTTCTGAATGCTCAGCTCTTGTTTACATCTAAGAACAAACAAATCTTAGAAAACTCACACTTTAGGCTCATTATGTAGTAATTACTCAGCTTAAGCTATGAAGGCATAAGTGTGGTATGAGGCAGGAAAAAGAAGGCAAAAAGAAGCAACTCTCTCTGTTCTCTATTGGAGGTGTGCTAAGCAGAAAAGAGATACCTTTAAACTAAAATTGCTGAGGGAGGGGAACCTCAATGCTTCCCACCCCTACCCGTTTGATACAAGTACCAGCAATAGATGTCCAGAGCGTGGAGAGGAATCACAGGTCAACAGCACAAAGGAATTCCTGCCACTCCAACCAGCAAGTCGACTTCATCCAGGGCCCAGCTTAAATGCCTCAATGCAAATGAACATAGCACGGGGAGTAAACAAGAAGAGTTAGAGATGTGCACTCACCTGGAGGGCTATGGCTTCATGGAGTTGTGGTGGGATGGCTCCTATGATTGGAGTGCTGGAATAGAAGGATATAGGCTCTTCAGGAAGGCAGGTTGGGGACACAAGGCAGGGGTGTCACCCTTTTATGTCAGTGACCAACTGGAGAGTATGGAGCTCCACCTGGGGATGGATGAGGAGCCAAATGAGATCTTTTGGGTCAGGATTAAAGGGAGGGCAGAGACAGGAGACATGAAAATAAGGGTCTGCTATAGGCCAACCAATCAGGAAAACAGTGTATGAGACACTTTATAGACAGATAGGAGCAGCCTCATGTTCACAAGCCCTGGTTCTCATGTGTGACTGCAGCCACACTGATATCTGTTAGAGGGACAACACAGCAGGGCACAAGCAATCCAGGAGGCTCCTGGAATATGTTGATGGCAATTTCCTTACCCAAGAGACAAAGGATCCAATTAGAAGAGGTGCTATGCTGGACTTTTTTCCCACCAACAAGGAGGGACTGGTAGGGAATGTGAAGCTCAAGGGCAGCCTTGGCTGCAGCAACCATGAAATGGTGGAGTTTGAGTTCCTTAGGGCAGCAATGGGGGCACACAGCAAGCTCTCTGCCCTGGACTTCGGCCTCTTCAGCCATCTGCTTGGTTGAGTACCATGGGATAAAGCTGTGGAGGCAAAAGAGGCCCAAGAAAGCTGTTTAATATTCAAGGATCACCTCCTCCAAGCCCAGAAGCAATGCATCCTGACAAAGAGGAAGCTGGGTAAAAATGCCTGGATGCCTGGATGCCTGCATGGATGAACAAGGAGCTCCTGGACAATCTCCAACACAAAAAGGAAGCTAAAGAAGTGGAACCAAGAATAGGTAGCTTGGAGGAATACAGAGAAATAGTTTGAGCAGACAGGGATCAGGTCTGGAAAGCTAAAGTCCTGACAGAATTAAATCTGGCCAAGGACATCAAGGGCAACAAGAAAATGTTCTATAGATATGCCTGTGATTAGGTTAGGGAAAATGCAGACCCTCTTCTAAAGGAAATAGGACACCTGCTTAGCTTGGAGATATGGAGAAGGCTGAGGTACTCAATAACTCTTTTGCCTCAGTCTTCACCAGCAAGAACTCCAGCCACACTACCCAAGTCACAAAAGGCAAAGCAGAGACTGGGAAAATGGAGTCCTCAACATGAGAAGGACATGGATCTGTTGGAATGAGGCCAGAAGAGGCTACAGAGATAATCATAGGGCTGGCCCACTTCATCTGTGGAGACAGGCTTGTTCAACCTGGAGAAGATTCCACATAGCAAACTTCCAGTACCTAAAGGGAGGCTATAAGAAAGACGGAGAAGGACTTTTCACAAGGGTATGTAGTGATAGGCCAAGGGGGAATGGCTTTGAACAAAAAGCAACTAAACTCAGTTCGTCCTAGAGAAGACTATAACTTATGTCATCTGCTCTGTGGCAATCAGGAATGACAGTTCAACGTAGAGAAGAAACTCAGTGGAACATTTAGAGCAACTACAATCTTGGGAAATCTGCTGCGTAAGAGCTCTATGTAGGTGCCGGCACCTGCAAGAGTACGAGGCTTGATTGCTTGAATGAAGGCTGAAGGCTTTTTATACTAGTAACTTATAGGAGGCTGGGACACAGTCATACAAGCACACCCAGGCAGACAGTATGTGTTTGAGAAAATATGAAAATTGTAGCCTAAAAATTGTCTAAAAAAATTAAAAATCAGTTCTGAACATCTTTTTAGCACATTCATGCACTTATTTTTGATTGAAGTCAAGTAACAAGTATGCCTTTTAAACACATATTTACATTATTTTTTTCTAAATGTCTGGCCCTGGCCATTTGTGGTCAGATCCAAAACCAACAGAAGTCAACAAGAAGATTCACTTTATCAAATTTTAGTCATCAGTATCTGATTTAGTCCTTGAGACATTCATGTAGTCAGTGAAGAGAACCAGGGAATAATTTGTTTGATTTGTCTCAGAAAGCTGGTTTAGGGTGAGGTGAAGCTTACCTTTATGAGTTCCTGTTCTTTCCTCACTATAAAGGGAACCTATAAGGACTATAAAGGGAATCTAGTGCAACTGTCTTATATTTAGATGTTTACATTTAGTATCTTCAACTTGCACTATGTAAAGGTGGGAAGGAGTCAGTAGTCTAGCCTAAGATATAATGGTTTTTATGCAGAAATTCCTCTGCTCCAAGTCTTAGGCCATCTCCCTTCCCCATGCATTTTGAACAAAAGGATGTCACTTTTCACTAGTGGCTAACTCAGTTGTAAGGCAAAATGAATGACTGGGAAGAGTGCAATAATTACAGCACAATGTGATGATCCTCTAGTGAATTCCCTGAAGAAGTATCTCAGAGAATTTCTGCTAGGCCCTCTTCAAGTAATTACTGTCAATTCATGCTTATCTGCCAGCTCTCTCACAAGGTTTTCTTCTTCTTGCCTTCCTTGGCAAAGACACTGATTCTGACAAAAGGACCCATTTGTCAAGGAACAAGCATGCCAGATTTTATTTCCCATTCTTTTCTGAAATTATGCAAGTGATTATGGTCCAGCCTGAACCAGCATGTACCTTATCGCCTAAATTCATAGAGCACACAACAATCAATGCCAAATGGACATTTGTGGTAGCAGATACAGCTATGTCATTCAGTAGAGGGCTGCTTGCTACAACCACTTCTGGACATCTTCATTTTAAACCTGTGAAATCGCAGAGGGCTTCTAAATAGATCACCAAGGCTGATTTAAGTAATTGCAAAGCCTGTAGTTGTAACAAACCTCAAATAGGTTATTGGACATAGACATTTCTCCTTAGGGACCATACTGGAAGTGAGGAGTCCCTTCAAGTTATTTCTTAAAAGATGACTGTTTCTTAGTTATAAGACAGCAGGGGATAGGTTTCCTTAAGCTTCCACAGTGATGACCTTAACTTCAGCCTGACCTGGGATGGAGTAATAATTAGAGCATATATGTCCCAGAGTTTGGATAGGGGATCCTCTATTTACAGCTTGTGTGTAAGTTTAAGTTTAGGCAATAACAAATGCAAATCCTCTAACGACTAAGTACAGATGGATTCATTATCTAATCACCGTATTAATTAATTTTAAATTCTTGAATGGAGAGTGTAATTGGTTCAGGTCTGTGAGGGTAGGAATAGGAACTGCTGCTTAGAAGGTTTTACCATCTAGTATTGCAAACACTAGATATAGAGGACCCAGCAAATACCATTTGGTGCATCCACGTGCTTTCAATAAATGACAAGGGTTGTGTAAAAACAATTTATTTTATCCAAAGTTCCCATCTTTGTTCTTAGACTACAGAGCAAACATGAAATTGCTAAGTTCTCTGAAGGCCTACATGATCTGAGATCCTGAACAGGAACTCTCTACATATGTAATTTCTGACTTCAGTGTAAGCACACCCTAAGAATCAATGAAACTTTGAGTCCATCTGTATCATTTTGGTGATCTTGAAGTTGTAATGTGGAACACAAGCCCAGATGTAGGACTCACATATCCCACTACTAAGACAGACTCACACATATCTGTGCTACCAGACAGGGTCGCATTTTGGCATTTGTGTGTCACTGCTTTGTTTCTCTTTCCTAAAGTGCAATACTCACCTTTTGTTGTCAGGTCAGTCTTCACTATAAAGAAGAAACAAAGGTAGCCACCCGAAGAAATACGTAGTGTGGTACTTCAACATTTTTTTATGCTTTAAGCATAAATTTTAGTTTCAAAGCCATCTGCACAACACGTGAAGGGTAAAACAAGAATGGAATAGGAGGAAGGCAGAGCTCTTTACCCTCACGATTCAAAGAGCGTGATTTAGCTTTCTCAGATGCCAGCATTTTGCCTCAGGATTTGGACTTATTATGAGCTTGACTTGTCTGTCAACAAACTGATCCAAAACAACCGTCTTCCAGATAGTAGTTCCTCCAAGCCATATAGTGTCTCTGGAGGACAAGTCCTTCTTTATTCCCCCCCTGCTTTTTTCCCCCAGCACTGTCAGGAGTTCACCCAGTAACTTACTTGCTACCACGTTTGTTAATTTCCTAGTCTTTTGGTGGCTGAAGAAATTCAGCAATGCCCTCTGAGGACTCACACAAACGTGTCACTTCTTTGCAAAACAGCCCCTGATTTTGTCAGTTGCATGAGCTAAAGCCAGCGAAACTCCAATGCTTTGGAAGAAAATCCAGGGGCACCTTGAGGGGTTTTTTTTTCTTTTTTTTTTTTTTTTTGTAAAGTTCAAGATGATTAATTATATGGGACTCAAGATATGTAAAAGTTATCCAAGTTTTCACCATTAATCACATAAATGAACAGAAAATAATTAGTTCATAGTGACTTTCTGGCTTATTATAATCAGCCCAACTCAAATCGACTTAGCCCAGAGAGCCAAATATAGCAAGGAAAAAACCTTGAGGCATTTTTTTGCTATGTGTTGCCTGTTATCACACAGTGAGATTTCTGTTCAAATGATGTGCCTTATTAAGGCAGGCAAAACCCATTTAAACAATGTATCAGAAATGCAGACAAGCTGCAGAAATACATGTATAAAGGGTATACTTTCCTTGAAAATTATTGATGGCTAAGCCTGCTAAAACTTTAGAAAATGTGTTTTCTAAATCACTGACATTATTTTTTTCTAATAATACAATTATTTTTTTTTCTATTTTGCAGACACTCCTTTCTCCCCTCTTACTTTCTCTTGTAATGGACGTGCAGAATGGCAATTATTCCCTTTTATTTTACAGGCTTAAACCATGTGCTTATTAGAATAAATGTTATCATTACCCTTTTTATTTTATGATTATTAATTTTTTATTTGATTGACAATACTTTTACTGTAGGCTTAAAGTCTTGAATATTACATGTGATAGAACAATAATAAAATTGAAAGGCTTGAATATTTCTTTCTTTTTCCTAATAATTACAACTACAACTTTAATTCTTAGAGATCTACTCTAATCATAGGTACCCCAAAATATGTTTAAACTGTTAATTGTTCTGTCATGTACGGGAATTTGAGACCCCACTATCTTTGGCATTTTGACTGTATGCATGATTTCATAGAATCACTCAATCGTTTAAGTTGGAAAAGATCTTTAGGATCATTGAGTCTTACCATTAACCCAACACTGCCAAGTCGATGTCCCCAAGTGCCACATCTACACCTCTTTTAAACACCTCTAGGCATAGTAACTCAACCACTTCCCTGGGCAGCCTGTTCCAATGTTTGACAACCCTCTCAGTGAAGAATGTTTTCCTAATATCCCACCTAAACCTTCCCTGGTGCAACTTGAGGCAATTTTTTCTGGCTTATGGCTTGTTACCTGGGAGAAGAGACTGACCCCACCTCACTACAACCTCCTTTCAGGGAGCTGTAGAGAGAGATAAGGTCCCCCCTGAGCCTTCTTTTCTCCAGACTAAATCCCTGCCAGGTCCCTTAGCCTTTCCTCATCACACTTGTGCTCCAGACCTTTCACCAGCTCCATTGCCCTTCTCTGGCCCCGCTCCAGCACCTCAATGTCTCTCTGGTAGTGAGGGGCTCAGAACTGACACAGGATTCGAAGTGCAGCCTCACCAGTGCCCAGTACAGGGAGATGATCACTGCCCTGGCCCTGCTGCCACACTAGTATTGGTACAGGCCAGGATGCTGTTGGCTTCGTGGCTGCCTCGGCACAAGCTGCTTATGTTCAGCCCTGTTAATCAGCACTCCCAGGTCCTTTTCCATGAGGAGCTTTCCGGCCACTCTTCCCCAAATCTGTAACACTGCATGGGGTTGTTGTGGCCCAAATGCAAGACCTGGCACTGAGTCTTCTTGAACCTTGATTTGGCCCAGCCCATCAACCCATAAAGTACCTCTGTCTTAGTCACTATGTCATCCAACAAAGGGTGGAGAAATACCAAACAGTACTAGAAGTTTTTGTTTGGACGTTTGAACATCAGTGTCAGCAGAATGACACTGCAATTGGTCTCCTTAGACCCCAAGCACAGCCTCGCTGGGCTGGTTCCCTCTTGGTTGGACCCATCTTTTCCTATACTGGCAATGAAGGTGACATTTGCACTTCTGCTCAGAACTCTGACTTCATATTTGAATTAGCAGATGAACAGCAAGCATTTGTGATTTTTATGATTCTCTGACTGCTGAGACAGCATCCTGTCAGGTGAATTTCACAGCCAGCACACTTAAATAAGTTAAGTGATAAAGTTGGAAGTAAATAGGAGAGTAGTCTGTGTTACACGTTACCAGAACTGTGATATTGAGTGAGGAAAGGTTCATAATCAAGTTCAACTAAGACAAGGTCCCAAGACTTTCTCTGGCATCGATAGTAAAGAGGCAAGATTCATGAGAATATCACACGCTCCTCTTGATAGCTTTTTGCCCTGTAACTTCACCCTGGTGATGCAGCAAACAAACTTCCTGTCTTTTGAAATCTCCTTGGAACTTCAGCATGCACCTTGGACAATTTAAATTGAAAACTTTCTCTAAAGATAACATAGCTCAAAGGCAGAGATGAAGTATGGTCAGAGTCATTTTCTAAGCAAGAGAAGCTTGTAGACTTCAGACATACAGGATGACAACACAGTGGAGGAATGAGGGTTGTTAGAAGTTTCAACATCACTCTTTACATAAAATTTGCAAATACAGACTTCACAGCAACTGCTTAATGTGTGCACTATTACAGAAACAAAAGCCTGTTAATGAAATGATTAGATTTACTCAGCCTCCTTAAAGTTATCAACCTCCATTTTATTCATATATTGTATAGAAGAGGTGTCAGTTGTTCCATTGTGGCATTTAAAACAAAGAGCAAGGAGGTACCTAGAGACAAAGAGATGAACAGGTAGCACCTTTGCAGATACCTAAAGAAATGTTGAAGGCAGAATGTTCAGTCTTACCCTTCACTATCTTAATTTTGGTACCTTCATCCTAATACAGACCCCAAAGAGCTTTCTTTCAAAAAATAAAAACAGTGCTCAGTGCTTTCAAGGTATCAGTGATAGAATGATGTCTTTATGTGCACAAAAGCCCAGTTTTACTGTGGTTATCCAGAAAATAAAAATAAGCAGTTTGTTTTCCTCTTATTTGTATGAGATTTTTTTGTTTCACAGAGCTGAATTCAGGTCTCTGCACAAACTTTTCTGGGGAGAACAAATACACAAACACCCCAGGAACTGGAAATAGCATCCAAGTTGCACAATGTAAGGACCGACAATATCTGTTTGAGAAAGTGGACGCCTAGAAGAAAAGAATATATGTGATGAAGAATAGCAAAACTCTGGAGACCCTTGGTGCCATTCCAATAATTACAAGGTTTATGGATCTCTCGAAATGGAAGTTGCATCTAGGCTTTGATAGCACTCATTAATGAAAGGATCTTGACTGAATGCAGAGTTGTCACTGACTTTGTACTCCCACCAGGAAACATGTACAAAAGAACATCAAGACCTACTTTATTTTTTTTTTTCTTTCTTATTTCTCTTATAAACCAGGTACCAATGACTACAGAACCCATCCAAACCAAGAATGTCTTCTTAAAACAGGCAAGTGTAACCATTTCTTGGAGGCAGACATTTCAATCGAAAATCTAGAGTTCAGTTCATGCTCATTCCTTAGCCCATAACATCTCAGAAAGGTCTGCAAATCTCTGGGGATGGAATCAGACTGAGAATTGCAGGATGCAAATGAAGATTCTGAGTTCTGCTACTGACCTATGTAACCTTGACTTGGTCATTTTGCCTTTCTGCCTTTCCACCCATGTTTTGTCTGCCCAGGCTAAACTCTTCCTGGCAATGTCAGCCTGTTATTATTATATATTCACAATCCCTAGTACAAAAGCAACAAGAAAACAGCTGGAGCCTCTAGCCACCAGTAATGTAAATAATAATAAATTTCTTTTTTTCTAAACAGCAATGCACATGCATCAAACAAGGTCATACACAAAGATTTGTAATAAAATAATAATAAAAAAATTGAAATATTGTTACCAATAAAACATCTTTTCAAGTTTTCTCTTTTACAATACATGTGTCTGCATGTTGGTGAATGTGTGCAGAATTAAATTAAATTTTGCATATTATATCAAAACAAGTGCAATCACAGTAACCATTTATTTCTCAGCATTTTCATTTATTTTTTTTAATGAACTTTCCCTGAGGACAATTGTACAATTGAGCATTTATTTATTATAAGCAACAAAAGGAATTTTGATTGTTCCAGCTGTGAAAAGAAATACACTTTGATAAGCATACAGTACCACAGATGAAAATAAAAACACAAGTAAGTAATTAAAAGCTTTGGAATTTAAGGATGAAATGCTCTGCTGACATTTCACTGTAGAATTTTATGTAGTTATGGTAGAGAACTGGGGCCTCAGAAGAAGACAACTCAGGAATGTTTGACCTTATTTCCCTATTTCTCTGGCAGAATTCAATTTCTTCCATCTTAGGCAAAAAGAAGTCTCACTAATATGAAATGTCAGACTGCTTATTTGGGAAAACTGAAAACATAGGAATATAAATTACATTAAAAAAAAAAAGAAAAGTTCTGTTTGTTTGTTTTCATATTTATATACATGGTGGGAAGTAAAGGAACAGAGCCATACAGCAGCGTCCCACAGAGACTGTCTACATTAGGTATAAGATCATCCATGTTTTTTCTGGATGAGGACACATCAGCAAGTTGCCCTGGAGAAAAAAGCTCCTATGCTTCAGTTTAATACTAATTATTTTATTTATGCTTTCACCTCAGTGTGACTTCAAGTTTTTTGTACATCTTTGGTAGAAAATTATAATCTATTTCACATATAGTAGTGGGATAAGAAGAAAGTATTGTAGCACACTGTGGTTTTAAGCAGCACTATGTATGCAAATACCAGTCTGCTAAGTGCTTGATCATACATTACACCATTGAAAAAAACTTCTTTTTCATAGTATTGACACAAACACTTGCAGTTTAAAAAACATTTTTGAATGTCGTGCTTTGCTGTTTTTTTTTTTTTATTATTTTTCTCTATTGTGATTACTCTGTATATGAAGATTCATTTTTTAACATTTCCTAGACCAATATTGTTTAACAGCTTACCTCTGATAAATTTCTCTTCAGATGTTTTGCATTCTCCTTTGTAAGAATCACAGAAAATTTTTGTGTCCCACATGGAAATCAAATGAATGGAATGGAAGACAGCAGTGGAAAACTTGTTATTGATTCCAGACCTAAAAGCCCTCATAAGAAATTATGCAAATTTCTCCCTTCCTTGGTTATCCACTCTGTGTGACAGTGGATAAAGTCAGCTGCTACTTTTCTGATGTAAAATTTTGGGTTTGGATGCAAAGGTTTGGGTTTGGGTTTTTTTTGTTTTTGTTTTTTTTTTTTTGTGGTTGTTCTGTTTTGGGTTTTTTTCTCCTTTATTCAAAAATCTGCCAGCTTTAAGTTGAAAAACTTTTCTTTTCACTTAATAGAAGCCAAACAGACTAAGTCTCCTTTGCACACACTGGGAAAATACCTGTGTATCAGAATAAAATTTGGCATGACATCGCTGCAGTTTCAGGATTGTTGCTCGAGGACGATGATTCTGGTGTTGATTGGGAACTATTTCCCCTCCCTCAGCAAAGCATAACGGAAAGCAAAAGAAAAGTACTTTTGGGAAGAAGAGTTAAGTGTGTAAAGGTTGGTAACTCTAGCAAATAAGGTGCAGGTAATGTAACAGCTCCATCAGCAAAATAGATTAGGTGGCAGAAGGCCCAGTTGTTTGAGGCAATGAGTTTGTGTTCAAAAGGAAAAAAAGTGCTAGTAAGGCTTATTTGTAGTACTTTGTTGTGAAGGGAGCAGCAGCAGTTGATGTGAAATTATACGAAAATGTATGTGAGAATTTTTAGTAAATTCTTTGGGGCATTTGCCCAAGTTTAGTCACAGCTCAAAATCTTTACTCCCACCTTATTAGTTTAAAGCTGTGATGGAAACTCAAAGTGACAGTGCTGTCAACACACTGAGACATAATGCCACAGAGAACTGTGCTTCTGGGCCAGCAAACAAAACATCAGCTTCCAAGTGGAAAGGCATCAAAATAGGGTAAAAAAGCCATTGTATGCTATGTATCATCACCATATAACGCTATAAAGTAGAATAGCATATTTACTAAGGAATGCAGGGGTCATAAGTGTATGTGTATGGAGATCTTGCTCATAATAGTGCCATACTCAGCAGCCTAATTTATTTATGTCTAAATTTGTGTGATTATAGGGTTGAGTAGTGGTGGTAGCCTGCTATTAATCTAAATGTTTGATTAAAAAGTAAAACAAACATCCTTCCCTCTTTCATACATATCTGCACAAAACAAAGTGAGAAAAACATGAAGACCTAGTGTGTAGTTTGTACATGCAAAAGTAAACAAGGCAAGATGAAAAGGCTTTGAAATTTCATTTAATGCCATAACATCTCTGTTCCCTCATAATAACTCCATTAAACTTGACAACTGAGAGGGTACAAAGAAGTTTGCCCACCTTCTTTTCTGCTCAGTTTCAGACTTCTCACACCTTCCCATGGCTGCTACCAGGCATTAGTGTGTAGATTTACTTGCAGAGGAACTAGCCCCTTCAGCTTCACTGTTCATGTGAAAGCTCAGGAGGAAACTGCAAAAATAATGAGTAGTGCCATGGAAAACCAAATTTCCTCCTTTTACTTGCTCCAGTGAAGTCTCCACAGCAGCCTTCATTCTTCGGGTTGGAAGTCTTGATGAGTAGAAGGATGGAGATGATCAAAGAAACAAACAAGCACAGCTCATCTGACTTCGTGGTTGTGGTCAAATGCTGTGGCCTTCAGACCTTACACAGGAGCCAAATCAGAGTGGGCTGTGGCCTTTGTATATGGAACATATAATTTAGCTAAAGAATGACAGTGAGTCGAGATAATTTTAGTGACAAAAATATAGAGAGATAAAAGTGTTTCTTCAGGATTTACACGTTTTACAAAATCTCCCCAAGGTCTGTTTATACCTGAAGAGGGCCTACAAGAAACTTGGAAAGGGATTTTTTACAAGGGCATATATTGACAGGACAAGGGTGAATATCTTTGAACTAAAAGAGAGTAGATTAAGCTTAGATATTAGGAAAAAATTCTTCACTGAGTGTGGTAAGGCACAGGTTGCCCCAGGAACCTGTGCCTGCCCCATCCCTGGCAGTGTTCAATGCCAGGTTGGATGGCATTTTGAGCAACCTGGTCTAATGGAAGGTGTCCTTGCCTGTGGCAAGGGGTTGGAACTAGATTATTTATAAGGTCCCTCCCAACCCAAACTATTCTGTGATTCTATGATACAGGAAGGCTTGTTAGCTTGGGTGATGCAAAACATGTCTAGGAGTCAGTTGTCTGGAAACAGAAACAAATAAAAAGTAACTTGAAAATTTTCCACTAATTTCACAAAAGACCAAATCTACTCGCATAAAAATCCCAAACCAGTTTCACATCTACTCACACACACATGGACATAGAAAGTCTGAACTGACTATTTGCAACTGTAAAGTTTCCTTATTACTGACATTAATATCTGACAATTGTTACAATTGTGAATTACTATTGTTATTTTTAGTAATTGTGAAACAAGGGACTTTAAAGAAGATCACGGCCCTGAAGTGCCAAGAGTTGAAAAAAAACAAAGAACAAGAGATCCCAATCAAAAACCAAAAAACAAGAGAACCCAATTAAAGACCTTTAAGTCTAAAAGGAAGAGCTGATCTTGGTGTACCAGGAGAGTTACAGCCATAGAATAAGTTGTCATACAAAGCATTAAACATATCAAGTCTGGTGTTACAGCAGCACTAGTATGCAATATCTGCAGTCTCCTGGTGAAATGCCAAAAGGAAAAGGGGAGCTCCATCTCCCTCACTGATATAAACTAAGGCAACAAAAGCACTTCATTGGCATCATTGCACCTCCCACAAGCATCTTTCAGCACTGTAGTGTCAACAAGGTGATGTAATCTTTTTCTACCCTCCTAACACATACATTAGCCAACAGTGGAGATTAGGCTTTAGACACGAGGTGATGAGCACATTCTAATAAACCTAACTTTTTCTTTCAGTGAAAATGGAAAAAGAAGCAATACACCGTTAAAGTGATTATCGCTGAGAGCCTACTGAGAATGCCCTGCGAAGGTTTTCTCCTAACCTCTTTGCTCCTCATTAGTAACTGAAAGATGAAAAATTCTACAGATGTAGCTTAGATGCACAAGCAGAGTAGACTGAGGTTTTATTTAAAAAAAAAAAATAAGTGTTCTGTTGTATGCTTTATAAAAGAAAACATAACCAAATAGAACCATCTCAGATAGTTTTCCAAAGCTGAGCCAGGTCTTTTGGCTCTGAGGCAGTTTCAATGGCTTGATGAGTTTATGTACTTTAATGATGAACAAGGCCCTATAGACCATCAGCAATTTAATTGCTGTGGATTGTCAGCGATTATTTACCATAGCTTGTGATCAGAACGCTTAGCTATGTTACATGATGTAAGACTTTTACTTGTAATAACATGTTATAATTTTTCTGCCTCCATGTTTTATTCATTCTGCAATTTTCCATGGCTGACTGTTTAAACATAAAAGAAAGCTTTAGGACTGAACTGCATTGTGGATCTGAAATCTGAAAAAGTTGAATTTCAGTTCTGAACTTTCTTGGTGCTTCTTTGTTCGTGGCTCCAACTGAAACTTTTATTCAAGAAACACATTTTCCTTATTCCAGAAGTCAGCTTAAACCTGGCCTATAGATCTTTATGTTAAACAATCAGGTGCCATCAGTTAGCATCACTAAGATATCCTCCAAGTTTCACTGGTTCACACAAATTGAGGATATAGCTCTACAATTTTTGAAGCAAGGTATCTGCAGATGAATTTAATGAGAATCATGATTAAATAATGCCCTCAGCATTTAATAAGATCATTTAATGACACTTTAAGACTTGTTTTTCACTGTTCTACTTAGGACTTTCTGGGTGTATGCAACTTTGCTGTTCTCTATCTATAATAATAATTAAATAATCATGATTTATTGTTAACAGAAATTTACAAAACCACACAAAATATAAAACACTTCAAAAAAGTTTAGGGTTCTTGCTGATTCTATCCTTACACTATTTTCATATGCTTTCCAAGGATTTATCAATATTTTAGGATGAAATTCAACTCATTAAAGCACAAACGTTCAAAAATCAGGTGTTTAAAATAGTAACCTAGGCTTCCTTCATTGAAACACTTACACTTTCAAAAGAAATGTAAACATTTTATGGTGATTTGCCATTAGGAAGTAGACCTGCTCCTCTCTATTGACTGAGGAGGAAGACTATCCTCCCAGCTTAGATACAGCACTGGATTTTTAGGATGGTATAGCTTGATTAACAAATGCCATACATTCAATTTAGAAGGATTCACAGGAGCATAAATATTTTCCTTTTTCTTCTCTCCCACATTCAGCACAAGACATATTAGCACCTCTAGTGCTTTAGAAGAAAATGTATCTTTGTCACAAAAGATGCAAAGCCTTTGAACTTCATTGCTATATGAAGTGGAAGTTGAGCTCAAAAGCCCTGCTGATGTCCTATGATCCTGCAGTAGCACAACATTTATTAGCTGATGTTAAGAAGTGGACTTCATCGCACATTAGAGAGGAGAAGAAATAATGTTACAGTGTGTGCTAAACTGACCTGAGGGAAAATTCCTATTAGCAGAATATAAACTCAAGAAGTCTAGTTGTATTATAAACCCAGAACAATGTAACTTGTTCCAAGGGCACTGCCTGTGCATACAGCTCAAAGGGCAGTGAGGCCTTATTCCTCATTGTGGCATCATTGCTATAATGCAAATAAGAAACAAATGCAATAAAACCACCACAAAAGGCAGAAGAATAACACCTTAAAACTCATCAGATTAATAATGCAAGGACTGATTTCAGGAAAGGAAATTAAGCTGTTAGAGTAAATAACAGTATGCTCTGACACAGAAAATACTATGATTGCCGTAACAGTTTTTCTTGAGTAGAGAATTCACTCATATTGAGAGTGACGACTGACAGTCTGTACTACATCACTACATCACTGGCAAGGTTTAAAGCATAAAACAACCATCCATGGGAAGAAAGTGTAGAGGGAAAGAAGAATGGTGCTCTGGTTCTTGTATCCCCAGTTCAAACCTGGGTCCCTGGTAGTGCAAAAGCAAGAGATGAAAGATAAAGGACAAATAAATAGGACTAATAGGGGATCTGTGGCCACAAGTGGGAGGATTGCAGACTACGTGCATTATAGTGTGCTATGAAGGATATGCATGCTAATCGTGACTGTGTAAAAATTGTACCATCCTTCTCAAAGCCTTTCAGTATTTAAAATACCGACTTTGTGAATCCCAAATAGCTTCTTGTGTTTCACTAGCTACCTCAGCTAGGACAGCAGCACTACTTATGGCAGCACTATCTCTACAATAGCAGAATGTTTGGGGGCTTAGCAACTCCTGCGGCAAAAAAAAGGACTAGTTTCATATGGCCACCCAGACACTGAAGATGATTACACTTGCACTGCAGAACTGAGACTTCATATTCCTCATGAAAGTCCTTTCATGATGATTGTGATGCACATAGATCATCTTGCTTCTTAGTAAGGCATACCAGCTTAGGCTCAGCATTTTATTAACATAGCTATGTGGCCTGCAGCAGGAGCCATATTGTGTCTGGACAGTTCAGCATGTGCTTTGCTCCGCCAACAGGAATGTTTCTAAATGCCTAAGTCATATTAGTTGTACATTGGGTACAAATATGGTGGCTGTAAATAGATCGCTCAAGGTTACATACCTTAGTATAAGGCTGAGAACTGTCTTTCCTGAGAAAGCTGAGAATTGTCTTTCCTGTCTCTGTGTCCAGCCCTAGGCTATACTCTGATCTATTAGTGGGATTATGCATATTCATGTTTTTATAGCCTCAGGAACCAAGTCCTTGTATGGCCTCAGCCACAGACACAAGTCTTCTCTTGGTGGAGAGCAGCATATAGCAACAGAGCAAAAAGGCAGGCCATATGCTAAAAAGCAGATGAAGCCAAAGAAGGCATCGAGACATCTCTCAAGGACTTCCAGTGAGCTTGAAAGCTGTTTCTTCTGCAGATCTCCTTGCCTGCAGATACACTGTTTGCCCTTTGAAGGGTGAATTTTACCTCTAGCACAGGAACCTGGTGGTATGGGAAAGGTAGGACTTTCTTTTCTCCTTGCAGCACCTTTGTTCAGTCTATAATCCAGTGGGGCTATACTCCCATCAGCCTATGAAACTGCCATGCACTGCAAGGATCCTGAAAGGATGCTACCTATATTAGAAGCATCTACCTTGAGCATATTCTGAAGTACCATGTACAAGGACTAAGCCCTACATATGTCTCAATGTAATTTGCAACTCAGTTTTCCAACTGAATTTCCCTACCTCCCCCTCTTCTTCACAGAGATTTATTCTTTGTTTCAGATTTTTCATGCTAATGTAACAGCATAAAGCACAACATGGTGGATTCATTATCTGAGCCACCACTACACATTTAATCCATCAAAACACCACCTACAGCCTGCAGGTCCTATCTTCATAAATTGAATGGGAAACCTTAATGGAGTTGTCATTCATCCCTACTGTTATGATGATGATACAACTGGAGATGTGTATGCTTTAAAAATTAAAGTATATATTCCCATCCATAGTAAAGCCTCCCTGTATATAAACTATAATATGCAAATAGAAAATTATTAATCAAACCTTTTCAAAACAAGGTGAAAGGATTTCTCCTTTCCTTTCAAAACATTTCTCTGACAAAAAATCACTGTCAGAACAGATATTTTTGATTCTGAAAACTTTCCAAGCATGTGTGTACATATACAAGCTGGCCACATGCACATTTGATAGTCAAAACCGAGTTTCTCAGGGTAGCATCCTGTATGTCTACCACAGAGCCTGACTGAAGCCTCATGAAACTTGTTAATTTTTGGTATATAGCCTTTTGGCCTAAGCTGCCCAGTTTTGAGTCAGTTTGGTGAATCTTTTAAAGTAGGACTGATCCTCTACTGGAAGAAGTTATGGATGTGATAATGATGTATGGTGGAAACAGCATCTCCAGTGACTTTGTATCATTCTTATTACAAAGCAGCTAAAATCTACAGCTGATGGAGCCAACTCATAAACAAGCATCAGTTTTATTGTTCCGATACCACAAAGGCACTCTGACAGCACTCAGGCATTGCCAGGATCAGGCAGAACAAATACTGAAGGAAGCTGCTTTAAAACAGAAACAGTAGCCTGCTTTTTGTCTTGTTCCTGGAGTTTCTCTAACAGATTATTCACACAGTTATCCGGTATAGTCACACTGAGCATAATTCACCCCTCCTGGTGACTATAAATTAGATGCAACTGGAGAAAATTGACTAATATTGATTCATGTAAAGAAATCAGTCTCTATAATACAAATGTAGTTGATGAGTATCCATTTAATTATCTCTGTTGACTTCACTTTCCTCTTTCTGATTGAGCAGTCCTCCAGACAGTCGCTCTTTCTGCTTTGTTTTCAGACAAGACCTAACCCAATCTGTTCAGAATCTTTGGAGAGTAGTTTGGAGCAACATCAGCAGCAGTTGCACTCCTGAAAATCCATGAAAAAATGAAACAGTCACAATCCTCTCTTGAAATAATTGGAAGAATCCTAGTCTTCATGAGTCAGAGAAGTGACTGTGGAGAGACTGTAATTAGCCAGAAACTGGAAAAAAAAAGAAAAGTTGACCTACACAATTACTTTTTGTTATAGAGAATTGTTGTTATCTATAGAAACAAAAGCCACCCAGAGTAGATTAAAAAAGTCCATTAATTGCTTTTATTCATTTTAAGGATCAGGGACTTGAGAACTAGGGAGTTTTGTTTTCTCTCTTGAATGCTGCCGTCTCCCTAGGCCCCAGAAATGTTGTTCACAGGGAGAACAAAGTGCCTTGGACAATGCATCCCATTTATATGCTGCAAATCACAAAGACTCAGCACCATATTTTCCACCTTCCAAGGATCACCGTGTCCTGGCTGCAGAATAATACTGACTACTGGATGTGGAGAGAGTTAATACTGATTCCTGAAGGAAATAGGTAGGTATGTTACTAATGCCAAAAGAGTGAAAAGGTCTTTATTCTCCCTATGACCCTGCACTGCCTGCTCGCAAGCCTTTTGCAGGCACAGGTTATTACATGGCACTTGAGGAATGCTGTTGCTCCCCTCCATTATTCTGATGAGGTTTTTTTGTATTTTCGTTTTTTCCCAAAGCACTGTGTCTTTTCGTGGGAACAAGTCACCAGGAGGAAGCTTTTTAATCTGTCACTCAGGGACTCATATAAGCAAGTACCTGTATAACAGGGTTTGTGGAATCCAGAGAAGATTGAGTTCTTCAGTCAAGACTTGAAGGTGTGACCTCCTGATTTAGAAGACAGAGTGCTACTTCTGGAGTTTACCATTTCCACCATCCTCCCCATCTGTTTTTGTCAACCTCAAGAATTGTGCTGCCAGTGGAAAAGGCTGCAGTTCTTAATGAAATCAGAAGTGCTGGGAATTAAATCTGTGCTTTCTGAAAGATCATCAGCACTCTGTTTTAACCCCTTTTTCTTTCCTTTTTCAGATTCAGATCTTTCACTGTTAAAAACTTCTAGACACTTGTTTGTGTTTGTTTTTTTTTTTTCCTTTTAATTTTTGTAACTAATTTGTAGTGTTTGTTTACAAGGATGATCATCAGCATTCCAAGAGATTTTTTTTTTATTACTGTTCTTTATTATAATGTCAGACAGAAGCATAAAACAGACAAGCAGACAGACGTACAGCTCAGGAAAAAACCTCAGTAAACCACAGGATAGAACTTACAAAGCAATGTTAAAAATACCAATTTTGTTGGAGTAAATCTGAAAACAAACCTATGACAGTGAATCATCAAATTTTAAGTTGATAAGACAAAGGATTCAACACTCAATTTACCTCTAGGTAATTTACCTCCAGCTGTGTGTTGGGTTGACCCTGGCTGGACACCAAGTGCCCACCAAAGCCGCTCTATCACTCCCCTCCTCAACTGGACAGGGCAGAGAAAACATAAAGAAAGGCTCATGGGTTGAGATAAGGACAGGGGTAGATCACTCACCAATTACAGTCACAGGCAAACAGACCTGACTTGGGGAAATTAGTTTAATTTATTACCAATCAAATGAGAATAGGATAATGAGAAATAAAAACAAATATTAAAACACCTTTTCCCCACCCCTTTTTCCAGGTGTCAACTTCACACCCAATTTTCTCTACCTCCTCCCCCCACAGTGGCACAGGCAGATGGCGAATGGGGGTTATGGTCAGTTCATCACACGTTGTTTTGTTGTTCGTTCCTCCTTAAGTGAGGAATCCTCAACACTCTTCTCCTGCTCCAGGATGGCATCACTACCATGGGAGACAGTCCTCCATGGACTTCTTCAACGTGAGTCCTTCCCACAGTTCTTCATGAACTGCTCCAGTGTGGGGTCCTCCATGGGCTGCAGGTGGATATTGGCTCCACCGTGACCCTCCATGGGCTGCAGGGGCACAGCCTGGTCTGTACCACAGGCTGCAGGGGAGTCTGCGCTGGCGCCCAGAACACCTACTTCCTTCCTTTGTCAATCACCTTGGTGTCTGCAGAGCTGTAATCAAATGAGAATAGGATAATGAGAAATAAAAACAAATATTAAAACACCTTTTCCCCACCCCTTTTTCCAGGTGTCAACTTCACACCCAATTTTCTCTACCTCCTCCCCCCACAGTGGCACAGGCAGATGGCGAATGGGGGTTATGGTCAGTTCATCACACGTTGTTTTGTTGTTCGTTCCTCCTTAAGTGAGGAATCCTCAACACTCTTCTCCTGCTCCAGGATGGCATCACTACCATGGGAGACAGTCCTCCATGGACTTCTTCAACGTGAGTCCTTCCCACAGTTCTTCATGAACTGCTCCAGTGTGGGGTCCTCCATGGGCTGCAGGTGGATATTGGCTCCACCGTGACCCTCCATGGGCTGCAGGGGCACAGCCTGGTCTGTACCACAGGCTGCAGGGGAGTCTGCGCTGGCGCCCAGAACACCTACTTCCTTCCTTTGTCAATCACCTTGGTGTCTGCAGAGCTGTTTCTCTCACACATTCTCACTCCTCTCTCCCGGCTGTAGTTACTGTTGTGCAGCAGCTTTTCTCTCTTCTTAAATATGTTCTCCCAGAGGCACTATCACTGTCACTAATGGGCTTGGCCCTGGCCAGTGCCTGTCTTGGAGCTGGCTGCATTGTCTCTGTCAGAGCTGGGGGAAGATTCTGACAGCTTCTCACAAAAGGCACCCCTATAGCCCCCCCACTACCAAAACCTTGCCACACAAACCCAATACAGTCTCAGATGAAAAGCTGACATCTGGAAGCTCGAGACTTTGGAGTTGAGAATAGGAAGAGCCATCCCTCAACAGACACCCCCTGGTATAGAAGCATACCTGTCTGCAGAACCTGAGACATTTGGTATTATTCTTCACTGGGACAGTTAAAATCCTTTCTAAAGATTTTTGGCCTTCTGATTATGTTTTGTTTTTTGTTGTTTTATTTGTTTGTTTGCTTGGTTAGTTTGTTGGTTTGGGGTTTTGTTTGTTTGTTTGTTTGCTTGCTTTTTTAATCAAGAAAATGCTGATAATAACAGAACTGCACCCAACACTGAGAAGATAGAGCTGTTGTGCTGTGGACAGATCACAGGATAGAAGATTAAATTTGTCTTCCCATCTTTCATAATCATTTTCTGGGTGGCTTCAGGCAACTTACTTCCCTATCACTCAATTTCTACATCTCCAAAATAATAAGTGATTCTCAGTATCTTTGTAAGATTTATTGATACTCAGATTTATTATGAATGAGCTGTTTTGGTGTTATTGTTGCCCTCATTATTGTTAATACTTATTACTATTATTATTGTTATTATGCTTCTGCACTGGTGAGAACAGCTTAAGGCATATACCACTGTGCTGGGATCTACAACTTGCAATGGAAAAACTAGCCTGAAAGATAACCTTGCCACTAACAAGGTAAAAATGAGAGTACCAAACAACTCAATAGCCTGCTTCACTGATAACAAGTCTTTCAAATACCCTGAGCCAGATTCTGTTCTCAGCGAGATGAGGGTAAATCTGAGGGGTCCTGCTGAGGTCTGCAGAACTGCAGGGAAATTACTGCAAATCAGAATTTGGCCCAGCAGTATTTAAAGTAATGTGCTCACTCTAAAGGGACTGATATGTGTTGGTGCTCAGTGTGCTACATAGAGAAGGAAAAACAAAAGAGATACACACATGCTAATTAAAACTGCAGATGTGACTTGGTGGCTAGATTAAATAACACCTCTGGAAAGAGGGGGAGCTGTCAGATACAAAAGCAGAAAGATCCTCAATTAAATTGCTCGAAAGGCTGTTGCTGATGTAATTTCTCCTAATTTCTTGAAGCAGAAGCCATAGCCCTCTCTTTCTGGGTGATGTCTGTCAGTGAAATGCTGACCTGTACCTACTTACAAGTGCAGTTTGACTCTTTTTCCATGCAGGTTACCCAGGAATGCAGGATGATCTTTACAGAGGTCTGTTAAGCACTTCTATTTTATCGTACATGGGTGAAAATAGAGCAGACAGGGTACATGTGGGACCGAGGCTACCAGAACAGCTCATTTTCAGCCCTTTTTAGTTGCAGAGTGAGTATGGAAAGCCTAAGTTACAGACAGGACAACAGTCAGCAATGCAGATGGAAAATACGTGGGTCAAGGCTATGCATGCGAACTCCGGATCTCGACAGTGCTTTAAATCTCACAGGCAGAACCAGTCCTTTTTCCACTGGACTCAGGTAGTTGCTTTTAAGAGGATTGCATTGCCATGAAACACACATGAAACTTTTCTTTTGGGTTAGGGGAGTCACTGCGAATTTAAAAAACTCACATAATTCTAAAGGAAGAAAAACAAACAGCACACAAACCCCCCACAAACCGAAAACTGAAAATAAGCCTCTCAGCCTGGCTTATCATTGCTGAAGACAAGGTCTCCTGTGGCTGCTATTCCTACAACAGCTGCTGTGTGGCATTGCTCCCCTTCAGATGAAAAGAAGCAGTGTGCGATGCTTGTGAGTCAACAGCGCTCGCTGCAGCGCATTTCTTGAAGACAGTGCTATTCCCTGTCCTCGTAACTAACTGTTCTAATTGTTATGTTGACTATTATGGCTAAAATTGCAATGTTCTACCGTTCAAGAATTTTTTTGTCTGTATTTCTGTAAAGCTACAGGGAGCAAAAAGTGGCTCTTATAAATTATTATTTAATAAAAAAAAAAGAAATGCCTTGAAAAATAATCTGCTGGCTATGAAATCTATTATGAAACGTATTTCATTTAAAAGGCCATGTAATTTATATGCACAAGCTTTTCTTCTGTCAAATTTATATTTTTGTTTTCTTGTCATAATGCCCTGAAGTAAGCACTTTTGAATTTTAAACTTTAGCATTTATCTTAGCAGTCATGCTGTGAAGATAAACATCTCTTAAGGAAGATATGCAATTGGATCTCATATACTAGTAAGTAAGGCTTTGTACAGGTTATTACTGCACTAGGAAGCATGGGGGTTCAATAACAGCAATTAATATTTACAGATACACTGTTTATTTTCAGTGTATAGTACACACATCAGTTAATTAAAGCCATGCAATGGCTGTGACCCTGGATCTCAGTTCTTGGATGTTCGGAAACATTTTGGTGGCACAAAAGGGTCATAAAGAAATTGCAAAATCATTAAAAAATTCTCCTGGTGTTAAACTTTCTTTGGGGGTCTTTCTCTCATGTCTCTTTAGCAGATGGGACATGGAAGAGTATGGCTGAGAACTGCCATGGAAAAACAATATTTTAGAGCCACAGCAGCAACTCCTGAAGTGGAGAGCAGAGTTCAGCTTTCACCAAACAGTTCCTGCACACCTCTGCACAGTCAGCATGAACCAGAAGGGTCAACTAGAAAACTACCATCCATTTGTGAACAAACTACTTTTTAGCTGAGTTATTTCTTTGATCCACTTTACTGAGTGGCCATATAAAAATGCTTGGGTCCAGCAGAACCTAGGGAACAGCCTGAGAAGAAGATATCTTGGGTCAACAATAGAACAGCGACAACACTCACATAACTGAGTATACAGCTGTCACACGCTTTGGTTTCAGGATGCTAATTAGCTTAGGTGTTTGATTTAAATCAGGGTGTGGTTGCTTTTAAGCCAATCTAAGACTGCATTGTTATGACAAGGGACAGCTATCCTCTGTGCCACAGCACTAGCACTCAGATGGCCTTGAGGTTGGACACAACTGAAAGATATTCAGGAAAAAAAAAAAAAAGACTAGGAAAAGTTCTATTACTGGCATGAGAGGAGGTTTAATGCACAGCTTGGAATAGAGTGAAATATGTGTTCATGCCTTCTTGGTACCTGCATGAAGAGATTAGTTGAAACTGGAGGTGAAACTGCATCTATAGGCTTGCTCTGGACTGGCCTTTGAAAGGGCATCTTCCACTTTGCTGACCACAGAAAAAATATATGGCCACTATACCACCAGTGTAGGCATTAAATTAACTTTAGAATAAAAATTAGAAGCAACAGGGGCCTCTGAGCCAATGCACAGACCTAGAAATAAAACTGGCTTCCTAGCACATTCTTTCTCTCATTCTATGCAAGAAGGTCTCTGTTGAGAATGGTCCTGATGCTTTTTTGACTTACATGGGAACAATCTGCCCCCTCTAATGTGGACATAAAACCTATGACAAATGAGAAGGTGACTACTCAAGCAGAGAGCAGGATAGCCAGGAGTTGGCCCCAGTCTCTCCTTGCTGGCAGCCCTCCCTCCCAGGTTGCCTGCCAGCCTGTGAGAAGACACTGCAGTGGTTATTTATCTCTACCGTGAGGACTTGCTCTCAGGCATAGTGTTATCGATTTCAGCGCTGGCTATAGTGCTTGTTTTGTAACCTGAACAACTTATACTGTTCTCTGCCAAGTAGCATGAAAGCTGAGCAGATATTAGGACCCATAACATTTCAGAGAGTATTGCAGTCTTTGTCCTGTGCTGTTATTGCCTTTAGACTTCATAAGAGGTGAGGATCCAGATCCATGATTCTTATGTTTGTGAATATAAGTTCAAGAGCTTTTCTTTTATTTATTCTTTCTATCTTGGTTCCTGACTTACTACAGAAACAAAACCTTTGTGATCATGATCATTCTGCCTGAATTTAATTCCTCTGTCTGCCAAACTTTTGGAGGTCTTTCAACTAACTGTAGGAGATGAAAATTTGTATCTGAGTACTTAAGCTTTTTTGGAAAAATGTTAATTTTTTAGGTTACAGATTCCCAAAACAGCATGTCCTTGAAAGGATGTTCTTGGAATGATGCCTGATAAGTTGTCATCAGGTGTTACAACCCAGCAGTCACCAAGCACATAGCTCAGGACCCACTTCGACATACCTCAATCTTGCACTATCTTGCAGAGACACTTAGGGGCATTGAGAGCAACTGGAATGTTCTGGGACAGTGTTGGGACTCGCAGAGTGATGGGACAATCGTTAAAAAAGAGGCTTCTGTAGTTTAGTTTTTAATGAATGTTGGATTTATTTCCTTTCTTATCCCTGTTGACTGCTGTCCTGATTGTGACAATCTTGTTTTTATATAATGAATCTAGAGATACAGCCCCAGCCAGCTCTGTTCCATGCACTGGGAGCAACTGTCTGTCCTCAGCATTTGATACATTCTTTTCCTCTCTCCACACAAGCCTGAGAAAACAGAAAAAGACCTTAAGACTTGCCAGAACTGTGGTTTATCTCCCTCTGGTGCTTGGATAAGCTGTTGGGTAGGAGTACTCTGTGCTATGACTGCATTTTTCAACTGACCAATTGCTCAGCTCAGATTATTCAGAGAAAATTTCCTGAAACCACATAGGCAACTAGAAAATAAACTGCCAGTGAAGTGTATATATGCACACATATTCAGGTACAGAAGATTTGCGATTCCCTTTCTGAAGGTAAGAAAATGCTGCCCTGATCAATCTAGATTAAGAGTTCAGGGCAGCCTTACTCTCTTGTGTTATCTTGCCATCTATTTTTAATTACAAGCTTTAGCAGGAATTCTTAGAGAAATTTACTGAAGTACAGTTCTTTTAAAGCTTTTTTTTGTGCCAGTTCAATTTTTCTTCTATGTCTCCTTTTGTGATATTCCCCAGACAGACTAGGTTGACATTTGTGATCACCATTACCAGCTCTTTAGCTCTATAGTATTGTCTTTAACAATCCTAAGGCTGAATTTCAGGCCAGTGTGCTTTCTATAGCATCCAACCACCAGATAATCCCTCTGGGTGTAATGCACAGTGCAGATTCACCTTCCTTTCGGGGCAGTAGGGTGCACCCTGTACCACCACCCCACCGTTCCTATGAGGAGATTTGTCTTGCCCTGAACTCATTCGTGTGCTGGAGCAGAAAATGAGAACAAAAAGGAGAGAAAAAAAACCAACCCAAACTTAAAATAAAAACATAAAAAAAAAAAAAAAAAAAAAAAGTTAGACTCATATATAGCATAAATCAAAGTAATTTTACTCAGGTCAGTATGGCAACGGGGATATTCACTAGATGAAGTTTAGAAGCAATCGTGTTTCAGTATTACCTGCAGCTTTCTCAGAGAACCAGTATTTTAAGCATGCAACAAACCAGCAAACCACAGTGTAGCCATTGCTTTCTTGTAGCTGGCTGCTTATTTTAGACAGGAAGAAATCTGTTCCTTTCAAAATATAATGGAAAAGATTACTAACCACCAAATATATAGCAGCTGGAGATGCCAGTTTGAATGCAACACACACATAAAAATACAAACATTTTTAACAGGTTCTAGTGCACAAGCAAAAAAAGAAAACCAGCAAAACCCTAAGATTGTATATGGATATCAATGCACTTGTTCTATCCATGCTACCTGCTTCTATGTGTTTTTATCATTTAAGGATATTTAAAAAAAAAAAAAAGTTGATGCATGCACAAAAAAAAGGATTCATTTTGCAACTGTAACCTAATCGGCTCCAAATCTCTGCAGGTTGTAGGGCATACCACTGAGCAGAAGTCATGTTGAAGAAACAGCTTAAAATGACTCACAATCCCCTGTTTCTGGGAAGATTAGGCATTTGGAGGGAGAGGGAGAAAGGGGAGGTGTTTGGGACTTTTTGTCATTCTTTCCCCAAACCAGAAAGAAACAGCTTCGAATGCTACAAGCATCCTGTCTGAAAAGGTGACTTCAGAGTGCAGGACTACCTGGATTTATTTTCCCAGACATGGAAAGTGGCACTAGGTAGGCTGTGTGATCTCCAGATAGTTGTGCTCTTTCTTTGTGAAAAGCTTTGAGATTTATGATTTCAAGCCACTGGTGCAAACGAAAAGTCTTAGCAAAATTAAGATAGAAAAATAAGTTTTCTATAGGATTTTTAAACCAATCTGTACAATTCTATTTGCAGAGATATTATTCTCCCTTCAGATTTATCATACAATGTGAAAATTCTACAGAAGGGGTAGCATCTTTTATTAAATTAAATGGCTATTTAGTGTAATTTCTATAGAATCCAATTTAATTTCTATAAACCCCTATAGGTTTCAAACCTTTTCCATTTTGTAGGATTTCTCCATAGGGACAGTTATTAGTGGCTGCAGGTTTTGATTCACAGCAAAGTTGTTTAGTAGAAAGGAAAAATGGCTTCACTATGGAAGGTTTCAATGTAAAGCAGGGTCTGCTTTTGCAGGAAACAGCTCTAAGCTGATGCAACTCTTTCAGCCAAACTTGGGCTGGGTATACCCCCTATAGTGATATAAAACTATATAGGGGTTCAGTAACACTTTACCCAAGTGACATTTTGAGGTTTCAGACCCCAGGCAGCCCGATTGTATTTTTTTTTTCCTTTTTTTTTTTGGTTTTTTTTTGTGGTAGACTTGCACAGCCAGGAGCTGAATGGCAAATCAGACTGCTTGTTGTGAGTAACTCAGGTATAAGAGCAAGTTCTTTCAAGGGGGAAATGGCTCCTTAATCTGCCATTTGGTAGAAGCTGGTAGTTTCTCAGCACCAAGTCACATCCTATCGATCTTCCTGTGATCATGCAGCTCTCATTGCCCTCCCCATTACCTGACTGCTTGCAAAATACTTGAAGCTGCATTTTATGAGGCAGCAGTACACATGGTCTCTGCCAAAGCTGGTTCAGGACAACACGGAGAGGAGAAGCAACTCAGCCAGAAGGAATAGTTTCTCTACCCTAGCTCAAATGACTACCTAGATAGAAAAATCAGATTCACAGCCTCTCTTAAACACTGAATCACACTCTTGTGCCTAAAGTACTTTGCAAACACATGTTCCCAGTTGCTTTCCCAGCACACTGTGGCCCTTTGAATCAACAGCAACGAGAAGCAGCGCAGACCGAGGGTTTCATTTTGCCAGCAGCCTGCAGCATTAAGAGCGTGCAAGTCGTACACACCTAAAGTTTTAACGGTTGCCATGGTGATGAAAGGAGGCATTACAAAATGCACAAGCTGTTGAACATGTTGCCGGAGCTGAGAGGAAGAGCTAAGAATAAACTTTCGGCTAATTCCCCATAACAGCGCACTCCGAGCAGCTGCTGCTCGGCCAGCATCACATCCCAGTCAAGCAGCTCGCTAATACAAGGCAGATTGGAGCAGGAGGGTGTCATCCCGCTGAGCACTCCTGGGTCCTGGTACCTTGTGGCCGTGCCGCCGATTCCAGTGCAGTGGCTGCAAATAGAGGTTTCTAAAGAAAGAAAGGGCTAATTTTATTATGATGATTATTATTACTATTTAATTCCTCATTTCCGTGGGGCTGACAGATAAGATCGCTCCAGCTGCCTGTGTATGAATAACCCTTCTTTTATTTTAATACTAGCTGCAAAAGTCCCCTCATGACTAAAAGGCTTTAGTGATCAGTTGGAACAATAGAAAAGGTGTCCACCTGGCCCTGCAGCTGAGAAAGGAGCAGCAGTTTTGAAGCTAGGATGAATGTTACCCTTCATCATATTTGTAGCTGTGTGTGCCCAGGCATACTGAAGGGGAAACATGTCAGGGGTCCCGTCCCCTAACACAGGGGCAAAGAAGGCTTCAGGGTTTTGTTTTTCCAGTCAGAGTATCCCTTCCTCCCCTAGCATCCTGCCACACAGACGCAGGGTCTGAATGAGGCTAAGCGAGCAAGTAAATGCTCCGCGTGCTCCTCTAGAAAGTTGGCCTGAGAGTCAGTTTTCCCTTTTCCATCCCCTTCAAACGTGTGTCTTCACATTTGCTGATCTGAGGCAGAATTTCCTTAGCGGCCATGGGTATGAAGTCTGTTTTTCTGCCTGACAAACACCCACTAGATGGCAACATTCCTCGTTCCCTCGCACTGCACGGCAAGACCCGTATCCCTCTTGGCGCAGGGGTGTGTGTGTGTGTGTTTGGGGGACGGCCGATAAGACACAGGGATCTGGGATGCTATCTTACCATAAGATTTCCTAAGTGCAAAAGAAAACATTACCAGGAGAATATTCATTAGCAGATTTATCCTAGCTTTAAAAAGGAATTTAACAGTCAGCAACGAAGTGTGCAGTACCCCCTATCTGTTAGGGGCACAGAGGGGCATTTCTGAGCACCTGTCCAGATGCAATTTCAGGCCTTGCAACACAAATATCCTTCCATTAAAGACATAAAACCTGTAGTCCCCAATAGAATTTGATCTCCATATTCCTTGCCCTTCATTCTCACAGACTTTTTCTGCTGCCTTGCTTTTCTCTCAAGCATTGTCTTAAACTGGTTTTGATTAGAAGCTTTTTGTATATGCATCTGTTTATATATCTGTAAAGTGCTCATCATACTTGGAGAATAACACACAAAAGTAATAGCAAGCTATCCAGGTTTCTTTGTGAACAGAAGATATGCACTCCCTCAGCCTCAAATCTACATACATATATTCTCACGCATGCACACACATACCAGGAGGCACTAGGAATGTATCTAGAAACATGCAGAGAAATAAAATTTGTTATATAAGCAGCAGATAGAAGAAACAGTGGGATGGAACTTAAGAAAGAAAAAGTGGATATACATTACTAAAGAGCACTATAATGATCCAACATTAAAAGGGATAGTGGGGTGATATCACCATCTGACATGACAGCTTATCATGAAGTAGAAAGGTCAAGTTTTGAGTCTCCTTTGTTGGTCACATTTCTCAGAGATATTACCCCAGCCCTGCACATGCATCCAGTAGTGATGTCCTGGGTGATGAGGCACCTATGATACAATGCAGAGAATCAAGCACGCAGCTCTGTGGCACTCTCAGAATGGATCCTGCTTGTCAAACTGATAACCTTCAATCTTTAAGTTGTATCCATCTTAGTTTCAAAGGCAGGGAGGATGTGTCTCTCATGAGAAAACCAGCTTATCAGTATGTGTTGATTTTTTGTTTGCTTGCTTCTGTTCCTTTCTTCTTTGAAATAAGTGGTACAGACTGGTTTTGGTGTTACAGTTATAGAACTTCCCTCTGATTAGTTTCCTGCAACATGAGCAAGCATGAGGTTCAAAACAAACTCAGCTGTTTAAAAGGGGATAAAAAAAGGACTGCCACAATCATCTCTACAGAAATTGAAGTTGAAAAAGATGTGAAAAACTATGAGATTTGACCTGTTGGCTTTTGTGCTCAAGTAAGGTCCTACTAGAAAGAGTAACATCCTCCCTTCCCCCAAAAATAAAAAGTGGGAGGTGAGAGGGAATGAGAGGAGGTTCCTTAAACACTGTGAACTAGAGTGTGACTGGGACAGAAAGATTGGTGGTTACATCGGCTGGAGCACTGTGGTGTGAGGAAGACCATTTACATGACAGATAAAACCCAAAGGAAATACCCACAGGGTAACAAATAATGGAACTGAATTTTTGTAATGGTTAAAGCTAATGTAATAAGAAGTCCCTCAGCTTCAATAGCTCATCTGTAAATCTCTGGTGCAGCTCACTGCACGTCTTACAAGAAGCAAGAGACTAGTGATGTCTTATCTCATGCTGACCACTCCCATCTTTAATCAGCAGATGAAATCTGTGCCATGGCAAATCATAGACTTACAGGAGCACAGGACACTTTGGCAGTGGACTCAGATCGTTTTCCTCAAGCTATTTAAGAATGGTCACTTAGGACAATGTAAACTGAATGGCAAGGGAAATTAACACCGCCACATATTGGTTATCCACACCTACGCCTGAAACGAACATGTTTCCAATTAAAAGTGAAAGAGACAATTGTTGAAGTCACTTTGGCAGTGAGAACTCTCCAGCTGCCTCTAGATTCCTGAATAAGTGAAATGTTTGACACAGAAGCATATGTTTTTGGCAACATTGTTTAATCCATGTTTTAAAGGGAAAATTGAAATTCTACAAGGTGTGAAAAAAAGATCACTGGAACATTTTCTGTTTGGAGTGACAGAGACTATGCCACCCTTCTATTCCTGTTCTCTGTAGACTTTCATTTTGCAAGAACTGCCTTACTAATGAACAGACGGGGAACACGCAGGGTAGGCACACAGCAAAAGAAAACAAAGGTAGCCACAGGTCACTTAAGAGAGTCCTGCTCTGTAAAACACTGGAAATGGCCTTGAAAGAAGCACTGCAGTCTGAATTAAAAAATCAGTGAAATCTTTTACAAGATTAATCCACATCTTTAAAATTTTGGTCTTTCTATCTATTGTTAAAACTGAAGACATGGGGTGTGGATCAGGAACAAACACTGTAAGCATAAGCTGCTGAAGAGTTACAGTTTACAGGCATCCTGCAGCTCTGCCAATTGTCTTACATCTCCCAGCCTAGCTCCCAAACCTAGACTGTCTTCTTTAGCAAACCAGAAGCATGGATAGGACCATCTGAGTCATCTAACACTGTCTCCTGCAATCAACATGTAGTCTCTAACTGGTAATGGACCTAGAATACTGGGGCTACTGCACATAATGCGTTATCACAAGATCTGGCTCTAGAAACCAACACTTGACTAATGTCTTTTTTAAAATCTACCTTTACTTTGTTGAAATGTAAGCGTTTTTACATCTCCCAAATATAACATTACTGGGTAATTTCAGTTTCATGCCACAAAAACTTTGAACAAAGTATTTTCTCAATTAGCAACCAACAGTAAGACAAAAATAAAAATAAATAAAACCAAAAGCACACAAAAGCTGTAAGAAGCGAGCACATATCAAGTATTCCTGACAAGTCCTGCTTAAAATTAAGCATTTATTCCCCTTCTTTGCATTCTATTTCCTAGCCAATCTTTGCCCCATTACAATGTGTTTTCCTTCGTATTTCATGATGGCTTAGTTTCCTTAACAGCTTTTTGTGAGACAATTTCTCAAAAGGTTCTTGAAAGTCCTAATAGATTATGTCAGCCAGTTCTCCTTTATCCAGTATTTATTTGATACTTTCAAAGAATTCTAGTAAAATAAAGAAGCTTGAGTTTCCTTTACACAACACACATTTCTCTGTAACATGCCATGCTTATCTCGAATTTTTTATAGTCCTACTTTTAATTATCATTGCAGTCCATTTGCTGAAATAAAGCTCACTGGTGTGCAATTCCCAGGACCATCCCTAATGTCTTTTTAAAAGACATTTAAAACATCTCCTGTAGATGATGTTAATGACAGAGTGTACATTTCTGTTAGCAGACCAACCACGTCGTCCTTAAGTTCCCTCGGCATCTGGTCCAGGTGGCTTGTTACCCAGATTGGAATCTAGCCATGTCAGAGGGGTTAACACCTCTACCCATGAGAAAAGTGCTTTGAAATCTTTAATGGCCAGATACATCGAGAACATCAACCTCTATGTATCTGCTGATGTTCAGTTTTTCCTGGAGCAAGGAGCCCCATGCTGGGAAAATATCATCTGTGGACTCAAAGGGCAGGATTTTCTAGCAGTTTTATAGACTATGAAACTGATAGAACCATTTCAGCCATTTGTATACAAATATGCAGCAATTAGAGTGAATGAATGAAGCTCATTCCATAATTCCACTGAGCACTATAGTATCATGTAATCAGTTTATTCTACCTGCAACATAAAATTCTACTTAGTTACACAAGAGTACATTTTATCAATTATTGATTTATGAACATCTAAGGCTTTCTTCAGTCACCATTTATGCTCTTGGTTTTATCATCTCTGCTGTGCTGAGAGTAGTGTCATACAGTGGCATAGTCTATACTACTTAAAATTCCACATACTTCAGTAGATTACCCCATTAACCATTATGTTTTCCAGGCTGTATAGATTAAAGTAATTAAACTTGTCCTCAAAGACCTAGCTCTTTGATTATGGGATCATTCTACCGCCTGCAGCATATTTGAGGTGATTTGCAGTAATATTGTCTTTGGGAATTTAGTGACCATATTATACTGACAGCAGCGAGAGCTGGTGGCCTTCGCAAAAAACAAATTTCATCTATGCCCCTTAGAAAATACCTCACAGAGGCATGTTGGGGCAAGGCAACAGAGTTATGGATGGCTAGATGTCTTTCGGAGGCTGGCACTGGTCTGTGTAGCCCCCTAAATCAGAGTTTATGGTTTCAGGGTATAATGAACTTGCAACTGTATTCTGGTTGGAAGTGACTGAAAGAGGTTTTCAGAAGACTGTACATTGGCCCGTATGTAATGAGTTGAATAGCATCAGCAGAGACAACAGGTGCCCATATCATACTTAAACCAAAGTATCCCACTCAACTCTCAGGATAATAATTTCAGTATCAAGGCCAAGGGTAAAATGAGAGTGGTGACTAAACTGCTTTTCCCTGCTATTGAGGTGTCCCTTCAGGTCAAATGAAGACATGTTGGCCTGAAAATCTAAGGAAAGCTGCATATTTTCTGTCTGTACTTTATCTTTTCTATGGATAAAAGGGAGATTTAAGAATGTCAATCCTGAATCTTTCACTGGCATGAAATTTGCTAAAAAATGTGTAAAGGAGGCAAAAAAAAATTGATGCTTGCAGACAGGCTGCTGATGTATTGTGGAGAAATTTTCAAAACCATTCCCTTTAGAAATGATTCATCTCATGTGTCATATATTTTCTCTTTTTCTCTGTACTTTCTCCTTCTTACAAAGGACTGGAAAATAGGATCCTCGCTGCTTAAGAGTTAATCTGCTTTGGCTACCTATTCCTCACCTGCAGTCAATATTCTCCTTCTGCGACAACGATAGCCATGAATTCATTTATACAACAGTAGTTTGGGGCCCCAGTAGGGATCAGCATTTCATTTATAAGATACAGTAAAACATATCACTGTCCCATGTGACTTTTTTTCTTAACAAACAAAGGATGAAGGGATATAAGTAGTTATTCCCATATTACAGATGGAGACCTGAAACCCAAAGTGATTAAAAGACAGATGCAGAAAAGGATTTAGACGATGTACTGGCTGCCACTTAGCCTGCATTCCATATACTCATTACCCTGACTCATGGCCATCTGCTCTTGATACCACCTATATTTTTCATGGATTCTTAGGTTTTTGACTAAATTTTGGTTGGTACATGTCTCTCTGCCACAATATAACCCAAATCTGGAGCTGCTAAGCTGCTATTTCAAGCCAAAATTCACAATGGGATTCAAAACCTAGGTTTTTCTTTGCTTAGCTTGTCAGTGTGCCTCCAGGATTGAATTTCTCAGAAATTAATGATGGTAGACCTCTTTTCCACAAGAACCTGGATGGCTAATTCAGTTTTTCCTTTTTTGTTCCATGACTTTGTATTAAATCCAGAATCTGGATGTAGGCTCATATCCTATTTTACCATTTGAGATGCAAGGTGTAATGGATTGATGTTAGGTATATAGTTCTCCAGGAAGCCATGAGGAATAAAAATAAAGGGGTTTGCTTAGATTTCTGAATATAGCAGCTGGACACAATTTCCATGATCCATGGAAATACACCTCAGAAATGGGGTTGGGAGCAGATATTTAAGGTATTGTTTTAAACAGACTGTCTCACTTAACATTGGTGATTCAGCATTGTGGCCTAACCTTACCTGAAACAGAACACAGGTGCTTCAAACTAGTACAAAAACTACTTCAGCAAGACCATTAGAAATTAATTCTACAAGCTTCAGCCAGAAGTTCTTAGAACGGACACTACAAGATTTTTTACTAATGTTGCATCTGCATTTGCTTTTCTAGCTTTTCTCCCATATTGTTGGGTTTACAAACACTGCCAGCTTTAGAAAGTTCCTGAATTTCATTCTGACCCTGATGGCAGCTCTGAAAGTCTTGTCTTGCCCTACACCATTCACAAAAGAATTACAAATGAAACAACAGTTCTCAGCAATTCTACAGTTCATACCAGTGAAGATTATACCAGTCTAGTCTGAGATACAACTTTGATTTTTGAGTTCTTCTTCTTAGCAGTTACGTGGCAGTTGTCTTTTCCAGTGTGAAGAGTAGTCTAAGGTATTACCTATGATAATAAATTAATATGTGTTCAGGAATATTCCGAGGTATCAGAGCTCAAATACTATGAAGAGTCTCTGAATTAATTAAGAGATTAATTCAGGGGAAAAAATTACTCTTTTCCAGAATTCCTGGGGCTATTTAAGACTGTTTAAGTTCTAGGGACATTCCCAGGTAACAGCTTAGTTGCTATCACCTGTTCTTGGAGGCTAAAATAATTTAACATTATGGAGACAAGCCATTTTGTACCACTTGGCCTCAGTGCCAGAAAATAGTTCCAGTACTAATCTTAATACGTTAGTATTGACTAATGACGGGGTTCTGTGAATCAGACTGGGAGTGAGACCTGTATTTTCCACTATTTCTAGAAGTTCTTGTATTTGCATAGCTGTGCATTCCAATGAAGAACAAGATTTATATTGTTTTCTTGTATAAAGAATACTGGTCTCTGAGCTACAGTAAATTTGCATGCTTTCACTGAAATCCACAGGACCATGATTAGATTTTGAACTACCAATTAAATCTTTTGCTCAGACCCAGGTTCTCAGTGCTTTGCAAGATCAAGCTGTATGGGTCTACTCCAATTATCTTTGCCAAAGGAAGGTTGACTGTGGGTATATGTTGCCTGATGAGTTACTGCATATCATGAATTCAGAGTCATTGCAATGAAACCCATCTTGTACTGCAATTATGCCAAGAACTTTCAGACAAACATTTGATAAATGTTGCACTCTTGAGAGGTGCCAAAGTGATGGTCCTGAAGGTTGAAGTGTTTCATCTCACCCCACAACAGACAAAGAGCAAGCAGCTGCAACACACACTTCTGGGACTCAGAGATTTGTTATGATATTGCTATGTTTTCCTTGAGAGGGAATCTTTCCAGTCTGGACCAGGAAAAACGGCTCCATCCGCAGTCTCAACTGAGTCCCAAATGTGTACAACGTACAAGCTGATCTTCTGCTTTCACTCCTTGATTTCTTTGTCCTGCTCATTTCCTCCCTTACTTTGCCTCTCTCCCATGAGAGAGAACTTTATTCTTCTGTTTAACAACAGTATGGGTCAGCCTGACAAGATAATTTCTTTCACAAAACTGCTATGATCTGGTGACCAAAAAGGCAACTAAGGCTATATCTTAAACAGGCTAACATGAGTACAGGGTCTTTGAGAGCTGATATGAATGTGTGCTGTGAATGTCTTTTTCCAGGTTGGGAAGTAGAGTCAGCACCAGAAAAGCTGAAATCTGCAGGTTTGCTGTGGTTTTCTGCTTATGCACCATTTTTGTCTTTCCTCACTTTCATTTCACATGTTTTCCTCCCTTTCCCCAAAAAGAAGTAAACTAGAAACAACAGCAACCCTGAGAAGGAATTTACCTTCTCAGGTAACTTCTATAAGGATATTTTTTGCTTTTCTGTTCCAAGAAACATTTTTACTATCTATTATTAACACACTGTTACAGTGTGTTAAAATACAGTATTCTTTCTACAGCTTTTTTGTATAGCTGAAGGGGCTATAAAGGAACAGTTAAAGCCTCACTTAATAGTTTAAACTTTCATGTTTCCACTTCTTTTCTTCATCCGCAAATGACTAGGCAGATTAACTCAGTGGTGCTAGGCTGGGGGAAGCAGCGACATTAAACACTGTCCAGAAAAAAATCAGGAAGTGCCTCTAGAGCAGGAACCAGGCTCTTCTGGTCTCTCCCCTGGCTGAGGAGAGAGCTGGAATGCATTACACAATTGTGCATGGTACAGCACACTTAACAGTTGTTATGTATGGAACAGTTATTGTCCTCCTCAAAGTCACAAACTCCAAATTCTTGTTAGACTGGGAGAAGAATGTAAGAAACCTACAGGACTAGGCAGGATCCCAGCAGAGGTGTGCAGAACCGTACTTATATATGTTCCAAAATGTAAATTTTGGAAGAAATGAAGAAACAAGGCTTGCCATTTCCAGGAAAGCTATTACTTATATTCTTCTGAGGGATATTTTGCTCACACTAATCAAACTTTCACATATATTAGCAATACAATAGTATACATGTTTAACAATGGAAATCTTTCATACACTTGAATCATACGCTTTCGATTTGTGGCCAAGCAGCTGAACATAGATCATATTCTATGATCCTTGGATTGCTTTTTAACACTATGGGCTGAAATCCATTACTTACTACCATTTTCAAGTGTGAGAATTTGAAAGGTTTATTCTGATCATTAATCAGCCCCTCCAATTAAGCACAATTACACCCTATAATGATAGTTATAATTATTGATTGATTAATTTTTCAACTATTAATTAAGAATCTTAATTAAAGGAGTTTTTTCATGTTATTTAAACTGAAACATGACTAATTATTTTATAATTTACCCAGTATGTGCAATAGCTGCACTAGTTCTGTTTTCTCTGTTTTGCTGCAGTATTGAAAAAGCTGGATTTAGATTTTCAAAAATAGCTAATGGCTGCACAATGGCTGCACAACCAAGCTGAGACAGCTTTGTTTATCCAGATCTTCAGAAAGGGCTGAGTCTGAAATAGACCTTACAATAACAGGTACAAGTTGATCTCATGAGATTAAAAAGTTAATTTGAAAATCTTGGACTGTATCTGCAAACTGTCATGGATACTTGAATTATTCTTTAGCCTACAAGGTGTCCACAATATATACTCTGAAGAGGTCTTTTGTACTCTTGCATGAATGTCAATGCAACTGAAGTTATATTACATGAGATACGATGCAAAATCCTAGTCTCTAAAAATTTTCAGCCTCTAGTGTATTTATTTTAACTATCACAAAACTGAAGTACAGCTTCAAAGAACAGATTCATAAAGACAAAAGAGGAAGTTTCATCTTCAACAAGATGATGAGGTACTTAGATATACCCATAGGCACAACTCTTCTTATTTGGAAGAAAATGTATGTCAACTACATCACAAACTTACTTGGAGAATAATTTTGAGAACTGCTTGTCATTGTTTAATTCAGCCTTCCACTTGTGTTTCAGTAGACTGAACTCTGTATCTCAGAGCTTCAAAAATCATCATCTGGGGGAGTCTTTTAGTTCAAAACAACATTGGGCTTTTTTTCCTAAAACAGATAGCCTATCTGTTTTATATCATAGACATGGTACTGCTTAATGTCTTGAAAAGTGATGGATACAAGGGCAAGTTTTAAAGAACTCTAAGTTTTAAAAAAACTATCATTAAAATTTTAGATGTCTACAACTAAATTGGCCACTCCCTGTTTAGTTACTAGTTAGAAATAAAAAAAATTCTGGTCTGTGATTCATTTCATGTTTAAATAGACCCTTAAAATGTCAGGCAAATGGTTCTCTTGTACAGCTTATTTTTCTCTGTTGACTATAAAGGGAGGCAAATATGACTTGTTCAGCTATATAACTCTAAAATTAAGGAAGATCAACCTCTCCCTGTGTGTCCAACTCTAGCACATACTATTTAAAATTTTAACTTCGGTCTGTGCCAAAAAATTACACTGCTGGAATACACATTCAGAGAATATTCATTTTAACAGTTGTTACATTGAACATAAAATGGGATTATTTGTGTGAACACAAATAAGGGCGAAAGAATCATATTGTTTGCTCCAATAATATAACTGAACTTGTTAGAATACAGCGTAAAGACATATGCACTTTTTATTAGGAAATTAATCAACGTGGATATTGATTTACAAACTAATAGATGCTGTTAGAATAGATTCTTCTAACAACAAAACTTTCAGTCTGGAGAATATTATTTTATTTTAAAATCACCAGAAAGAATTGTCCTCTGGTCATATTTTTAAAAGCTTTACCAGCGCAGAGTAAAAGAAAGTTGTTTCATTTCAAGTTATGCCTTGCCATTTCAAAAAAAGCAGAAAAGAAGCTCAAAAGAATCAGTCAATTGTATGTATAGCAGATGCAGTGGATGTACCTTAGTCTGTAGGTTTTGTTGATAGTATACACAAGTAAACTGGAAATTCTCTAAAGCTCATGACATGTTTTGAACAATATATGAACTGAACTGCCAGACAAAGGCTAAAAAATTATGGAACTATCTGCTTCATAAATTCTCTTGTACCAGACCCTACTGCACCTGTCCCAAAATTGGCAGAGATCGATAAAGGCAGAAATATTTGCACCAAGGGGAAGGTAATCTCTGAGGTTTGACCTGGTTTTCAGATTGTGAGAAATTCTGCTTCTGCTTTGTGGGTTTTTTTGTTTGTCTGTTCGGTTTTATGCTGTTTTGTTTTTTTGTTTTGTTTTTTTGTTTTGTTCTTAACCTAGGCTTAGACCTTCAGATGACTAAAGCTGCACCTTGTCAAGGGAAGCTTAAATCACCCTTTGCTCTGTACAGCAGTGGGATGAAAACACCACTTGGAATGGAACCTAAAGACCTAAGATTTTCACTGAAGTCATTATGTTGTCTGTACAAGAGAGATATTCAGAAATTAATACAAATCATATTGTGTGAAGTGCTGGAAATTACTTGGGGCAGCTTTTCACTCTAAGTTCTTCTGAATCCCTATCAGAAGTCCATTGTAGTGAACTGAAAGACTCCTCTTTCCTGTGAATTTCAGCTGTGCTTGTACTTGTCCAAAAATGTCTGGTCTGAGATTTATATTCTGAAACTGCAATCACTTCAGTCTGCAATGAATTGGGGACTAAATCTTGATATATTTTATGTATTATTTGACCAGCTTCCTTTGACTTTCATTAAGTTTACATAAAGTAAAACCCCAACAGTAGCCTGTAGAGTCTCCTTCACATTTTGAGTATCAGTGACCACTTTCCATCAATGACTATACGTATACAAGTGCCTTCCAGTTCAGAAACCATTTATAAACATAAATTTGCCTAAGCTATAAACAATCTGCTTCCAAAGAATCTGTATAAAAATAATGAAATTAAAAAGATGTCTCTTACATTTGTTTTTCTTGTTTACCTTTTCTGATTTTAAGCATACCAAAATATGCTGTCCATGCTAATCTGTCAACTGATGAATATTAATAGAGAGCTTTAAACATTCAAAGAATATATTACAAAAATAAGCTCTGATTTTTAAATCATTGCTGGTTCACCTATAGGCTTGTTAGTTCAATGCTTAAATTATCTATTCATTTCATACCACTGGCGACAATAAATATTAGCAATTACTAGTTTGGGTGCTTTTTCCATCTCATTCAAATTGTAACACAAGGTGAGTTCTCAGCAACGAACTGAATTTCCCTGAAGTTCACAGAGATTTCGTTATCAGCATCTCTCCCCAGCACACAGGGCCTTGCGTTGCTCACACAGACAGCACCAAAATGCACTGCAGAGCTTTTAATGCATTCTGAATAGCTCTTGTCATTCAGGATCCTTCATTTCATGTTTCAGATTTTCCCAGGGGGCTTTGATGTTAATCCATTTCACACTTCTAACACATCTGTTCTTCTTCTGGCTTTCTTATCTCTTCTGAGCATTCAAACAAAAAAAAAAAAAAGGAGAAAAAAGAAAAAAGTTTTAGCTGTCATTGTGCAGTTTCTGAAGCAAGACTTTAATGATGAAGCACATTCTAACTAACTTCATTGATACTTGGTTTTAGCCACACAAGGAGTTATGTATGCACAATATATCCAGGGCTAACCATTTCCCCATTATTTTGAATTTCTCTTGACTCTTTATGCAATTAAGAAACAGCTGCTTGTCACAGTCCCTAGGAATAAGACAGTGTGGTCCAGTGAACCATATTTTTGAACATCAACAATTCAGTTTTATAAGAAGAAGCTATCATTCTCCAGCAACATTCATGAAGAAATGACAAAAAACTTGCATGAAGGAGTGACCAAAAAACATTCATGAAGGAATGACCAAAAAACTTGTAAAATACTTGCTCACAAAGTATTGAGCAAACACACTGCAGTGAACATTTCTAGTTATAGCAGAAGTTACAGAAATTCAGTGTTCTGGTCCTTATTGTAAGATGTCAGACGAGGTACCACTTCTACCATCAGGAAAAGATTTGAATTGGAAATAAACAATATTATTAAGCAACACAAAGAATTCTTTATTGTTTTCCATCACACAAGAAATGGGATTTACCTCACATACCTGTAACACCCTTATGTATCTAGTCAAAACTAGATGCTCAGTCTCACTCTATAGTCAGCAGTGAAATAATGGAAACTTTGGGTGTGATTCATCCCATCCTAACATTGCTGTCTAGATAGATGGGATGAATCACCACCTCTAGCTGTCATTTTCTGTTGACACGCAAAGTTTCCGGATGACAGCTTAAACTGAAAGGTTAATACTCAAGTAGCTAAAGCCAAGTAAAAATAATCCTAACTTGTGATTTTACTTCAGAGAATAAAAGAACTATTATAAATGTCCTTTTTTTTCCTTTTTTCCACCTATGCCTGGGTAAAGCATTAAAGCTATTAATGATTGTCCCTATTTTAAATATCAAAATGCACTATTTCATGGTTAAACTTTACAGGAAATGTTCTATTGTACAGTCACACCTCATTTAAGGCATGTTTTGTGGGACTGACCAAAACTGGTTGCTTAACAAAGGCAGTAACTTAATAATAGTGGAAAAGAATTTTATTCAAAGCATCTCTATAGACAGGAGGTTACCTAATAACATTCTATTGTAGGCCTGACACTGTCTATGAAAGACAGGTATTATCATATAAATGAAAAGATCGCTTTTTCCATCATCCATATCCTCACACCCCCCTAGGAAAAAAAAAAAAAAAAAAAGGAAAAGAAAAATCTGTTCAGACCAAATTTGTGCAACACAAAGTTCTTTGCAAATTCTTACTAGCTCTTGACAGTGCTCAAGTATTTTTAAGTCACATCATCATGTAACTAAAAGTAAGGCAACTATGTTGTCTTATTACTAGATGGTCAATTAATGTTGAAAAGCAGAGTGATCAAAATTAACAGCCTGTGGACCACAGCTTTCCCATGGGATGATTGCTTCTGGCTTACTTCCGTACCTGCTGCTGTCCCAGTGTTCCAGCTTAACACAGGAAAGCACTTACTCTCAGAACTGCTCATCTTTACTGTATGAAAAAAGCAGGATGTTCTCATTTGGCCATTGCAGATGGTGGTCTGAAAAGATGCTTGAGGCATTAAAGACATTTTAAGTATTAAAGATGATTTAGACATTAAATGTTTGCCATAAACAGTGCAATCTCTAGTGAATAGGGAAGTCAAAGGATGTGTGCAAACAGGAAGGTAATGGGTCTGCCTAGAAAATCTGATTAATATAACCAAATGTTATTCACATAACCAATCCCATTTTGTTCAAAAGAAATCAGCTTCTGAGAGTAATTACATTAAAACAAAGGGACTCTTTTATGGTGGAATAGTTTTCTGTCAGCAATGTTGATTTTCCAAATGAAACAGTGGTTTCACTGTTATTTTCACCAACAACCTGGTTGAGACAGTTTCTATGACATTTTGTATCATTAAAATTAAAGCATACAGTCAAAATGAAGAATGTTGGTTTATCAGAATTAAATGTTTTAACAAGGTCATGTTGATGTCTTTCAGCCAGAACTTTAATTTTGTGGATAATGTAGATGTTTGGATAGTTAATTCTGATTTTGGAAAAAGAGACATTTCAAAACAAGTGCATTTCCTGAAGAAGAGATATTTTAAGTCACAGTGATGATATGGATTATTCTCTTGAAACAGACTTACAGACTTACGTCCAGAACTCCTAAATTCCCAATGTTTAGGAAACTTTGGACAGCTGTTCAGAAATATTTTAAGGGCAATGTCTAAAAGTACTGAATAGGCAGAAAAGCTCAGTTTTCCTCTCAAAGGGAGCTTTTTATCACTGAATTTTTTACTTCACCCCAAACTGACACAAAAATGGTCAAAAGGTATTTTAGATATGTATGTGTGTGAGTGTGTGTATATACATATGTATGGAATGCTAAGATTTGCAAAAAGAGAAAGTAGATGGCAAAACTACGTGACAAAATACGGTAAAATCAACCAGGAAGATGGTTTGCATTTTGTCGTTTGCAGTCAAAATTCCTCATATTCTTTTGATCAGACACTGAAGCAGTTCGGAAGTTATGATGTAGATGGTTTGTCCTGTCCTTCATGATGCCATTTTTAATTTTGCAACCTATGTAATATTTTATCTCCACTCATAACTGGACTTCTAGTTAGAATATAGTTCTCATCAAACATTTTAATGATAAACTCAGCCAATGGGAAACTATGAGATGGACTTCATCAGAAAAGCTTGATTAGAAAGAAAGGAGGGTAACAGGTAGTCAGCCATACCTACCATTGTGTAAGGTGGTGACAAATGAGTGTTTCTAGCTTCAGTTTGGTCATGCAAAATGATCTGATATGAATATTTCTGTACTAACTTAAAGCAGTATGTGCTGGTTTTTCCATTAAGAAATAAGGAAATTTTGACATGTTTTCCTGATATCTTTAAGGTGCTAATTGCATGCTACTGCTGTTAGATAACAGAATTGCTAGTCAAGTGTCAAATGCCTGGCTTAAAGCTACATTTTTCATGCCGTAGAAGGTGTGTGTGGAGGCATCTTTAGTGTTGCATGTCTGAAGTGCTAGTCATTCTTTTTTAACACATCCCAAAGGACACTGGAATTCCTCATAAATGAAAAATGCCACAAAACCCAAGACCATTCTTTCCCAGTATGACTTCATTTCATATTATATTCTACCAGTGTTCTTCCATGCCTTCCAGTTTCCTCTTTCCTTTTAGTAATAGTCATGTGGCTTACACTCTTCAGATCTTATTTGGTGTGTATGATCTTTGAGTCTGCAGACTCATTGCCACTGCTTTTGATTAACCTCTGTCAGCTGGATATTGTCTTGCTTGAGCTGACTAATTTACATTCTAGGAAACAGCCAAGGTTTTCAGTTGTAACAGACAACCACTCCCATCCTCCCTAATTATGCAGTTCTGGAAGGTTTATCCATGCCTGCTTCCCCATGTTACCTCTTATTTCAATTATGCACAACTGGAGAATAAGACTAAACTTACTTATAGGCTTACGGGAGACCCGTGATTTTTGCTACTTCCCAATGAACTGAATGACTATTAAAAACAAAAAGCAAAAAGACTTGTTCGATTCATATCTTGTCCCAGAATGAAAGGAAAAAGAAAAAAAAAAATATGTCTAGGATGCCTGTGTTGTTGTTAGAATTACAAACAAATTTGAAGCTTTGAAAACAGGCTGCTCATTTGAAGAGTAACAATGCCTAATGTACCTCAGCAGTGTTATCAGTCTCTTTTGGCTCTACTTGAAGCTGAAGGAACATAACCATTTCTCAAAATCATCAAGTTTCAAAGTAAGATCTTAACACAACTACCCAAATTGCCAAGGTACCAGTTACCCATGTGTTGAACACAGAATGGTGCAAGACACACTGAGCATGCAAAGTGATTTTCCAGCCTGTAAGATTATATTCTGTTGTAGGAGGTAAATTGTGCAGATTTGATAGTCTAAACCAAAATTTAATCTCTCCAAAAGAGAGAGAAGAACAACACATATATTATTTTAGGTAATTTTGATTTTAGACTCCTTCCTTTCTATACTAACTACATACTACTCACTACCATCAGATGACTGTGATCTGTGTGTTGGAAATCATCTGAGAGCACACTCACACATACACACTTATAAAGAAAATAAAATTAAAAACCTTCACAAAGCCAAACAGTCCTTCCAGATGAAGAGGTTGTTCTTTAGATTAGATTCCCCTGCAGACAGAGGAAGTATGTGGCTGAACTGAATTTAAAAGCAACACACTCTGGAGTTTACGAAAACCATAGAAGCAGAAAAGCTGGCACAGAGGGGAAAACTGCGACTGGAAGAAAGAGGTTTCAAAAACAATTGTGAAGGCAAAGGTTGTAAAAAGGAAAATAAGGGTACAGGCACATATTTTAAAATGACATTTTATCCTTTGAAAACCTGTTTGCTTTGGTCTGTTACTGAAAAATTAGGACAAGGATTATTGTCCTATTCATTTCACTGTGTTTCATAGAACACTGTTCTATAAAAATAAGTTACTGTTATTATGATGATAAATAAAGGACAGATCTGAACAGCACTATAAATTTTGGTAGTTTCAGATCTATTGCATGAATTTAAATGGATATTTTTGTCACGGTTATCTATTCCCTTGACCACTCTTTTCAAAGAATTAAGGGTACAGAATTTTAATATTCGAATAAACTGCATTTTGCAACATTATTTCTTTAGTATTTGGAAATGCAGTATTGCTAGTAATAATGATCATGCCACAATATAAACACTCACTATAAATAATTGTTACTAGACACAAGCAAAACATAGAACTTAGATCTTTTCCTAATCAAACTTTTTTATCCGTGTTCAGTGAGCTGCTGGATTAGGGTGAGGATGTAGACCTTGAAAATTTCCAAATGACACGAAATTTTAAAGGTCTGGAAATAAACCAGGAATCAGAGAAATATATCTGCAAATAAAATGCTTAGATATTGGGAAGAATTAGAAACACAGGCTGGAAACAACATTTTGAGGAAAAAATCAGAAATTATACTGACCGTGCCAAGGAAAGGAAGTAAGATACAGCATTGTTACTTAAAATGAGGGACAGAGCTACACAGATTTCTGGGGATGATGGAAAGCAAATATGTCATATCTGCAATAGAATAGGAACTGATTATAATAGAAAAAACATAATAATAATTCAGATGATCAGTACTCCATTTCACAGGTCTCTGACATTTCTGTGTCACACGGAGATATTTAAATGGCTTCCTGGTTACCAGAACCTGGGATAAAAAGGAGGAATATTTCTGAACAGTGTTCGATTAGTTCCATGTCAAGATGTATAAGACAAAATACCAAGCCAGATGTTTACATGGCTAATAGCTATCTCAGCACTACTGTAGTCATGGCATGTTCTACATGTTATTGCCTTCCAACGACAAGACTTTCTTAATGAGTCTTTAGCCACCCTGACAAGCACTTCCAAAGTTAATTTTGAAGTAAAACAAAAACCAGAATAACATCCAGACAGTTCTTATCATTCTTCATAGGTGAAACAGAGAACAAATAAGATTATCCACACTAAACCTTAAACTACATGGTTTGTGTACTATGTGGTCTGTCTAGATTTAACCCTTACCCAATATACTATTGTGGAGGAGAAATAGAAAAGTTTGATAGAAATATTTTGAAACAACAGGCTGCGTTTTATTTATTTTAGAGGAAAGAGAAGGCACAGTGGAAATAGAATCATAGAATCACAGAATAGTTAGGGTTGGAAAGGGCCTTAAGATCATCTAGTTCCAACCTCTCTGCCACGAGCAGGGACACCACACACTAAACTATGTCGCCCAAGGCTCTGTCCAACCTGGCCTTGAACACCGCCAGGGTTGGAGCATTCACAACTTCCTTGGGCAACCTATTCCAGTGCCTCACCACCCTCACTGCAAAGAATTTCTTCCTTATAGCTAATCTAAACGTCCCCTGTTTAAGTTTAAAGCCATTACCCCTTGTCCTACCACTAGAATCCCTAATGAAGAGTCCCTCCCCAGCATCCTTGTAGGCCCCCTTCAGATATTGGAAGGCTGCTCTGAGGTGTCCACGCAGCCTTCTCTTCTCCAGGCTGAACAGCCCCAACTTTCCCAGCCTATCTTCACATGGGAGGTGTTCCAGTCCTCTTATCATCCTCGTGGCCCTCCTCTGTGTTTGCTCCAAGAGCTCCATGTCCTTTTGATGTTGAGGACACCAGAACTGTACACAATACTCCACTTGAGGTCTCCCAAGAGCAGAGTATAGGGTCAGGATCACCTCCTTTGACCTGCTGGTCACGCTTCTTTTGATGCAGCCCAGGATACAGTTGGTTTTCTGGGCTGCAAGCGCACACTGCCTGCTCATGTCAACCTTCTCATGCACCACCACCCCCAAGTCCTTCTCCACAGGGCTACTTTGAATCTCTTCTTCACCCAGCCTGTAGCTGTGCCTGGGGTTGTGCCGACTAAGGTATAGGATTTGGCAAGAAAATAGTTGGATTTGGCAAGAAAATGCAGAAATACAGAGCCATCCAAACCAAGAGCTTCAGAGGTGAAGTTTTGGGGTTTTTTTTACGTACATTATTGAAGATTTTGTGAGTCTTAAATCCACATTCTCATCAAAATCAAAAGAAAAAAACAGCGACACAGTTCAAGATAGGCAAGACTCCTCACTCGGTCATTCATTTAAATTCAAATTATTGCTCTGACATCGTAGAGTGTCAAAACCATTCTCATGTTTTTAATCTTCATGTGTATCTTTTCCAGTCTTACATTTAAAGCTATTCACTCCTTCTCAACAACTGTTCACTAGAAGAGGGTCTTTTACTTGGACCTTCCACAACAGAAGTCAGCACAACTGCTTTCATGTGTTGCTCCGGTGAAAGACGGAAGGATCTGCAGGAGAAAAATATTTTCTGAAATAATAAAGTACTTTGGAGATGGGAACACTCTTTATGATCCAGCTCCTGCTAAAATACTTGCCTTATATTTTAGGATCTTTTTCCTTCTTCATCTTTAGGACCCAGTTGCAAATCTATGCAAAATGCTGTACTGTGAGGAGAATTATAAACTGATCTAAATTAACTCTTTTTTAAGCCAGATGTTGAACTAGGTGACCTTCAAAGCTCCTTTCCAACTAAAAGCATTTTGTTCCTAAGGTTACTGTTCAGTATCACTTTTCACAGGTTGTCAAAATGTTAAAAAAGATGTTTAGACTTAAACAGTCATGTTGGGTGACATGCAGTCAGTTTCTGATCCAAATACACTCAATGCTCAATTATATAAAGTCATAATGGCACAGGGCTGTACTTCGGAAGAAATGAAATACATATAATTGAAATTATAGGAATATAAGTAATATATTCACTTTGAAAATTAGATAAGCAGAGCCGAAACAGCTTTAAATAGAAACAAGAGGTGCAAGTGTTGTATATTCTTTTTTAACATATAGCTGGCCTGCGTAACAAAACCCTTCACTGAATAAACTTATACAGTACCTGGAAGTGGGTGGAAGATTGGAAGACTTGCTTAAAGCATGCTTGAATAATCCAGAAATAATATAATCACCTCTACTTTAGAATCTTTACTAGGGGATACTTTTGGGAATGAGTGCATTTTTCTTTTTTTTTTTTTTTCATTTTAGAGGTCTGTTCTTTCGTTGCTGTAGATTATTTTGTTTGTGAAAACAGTAGAAGTTATGCTGACATTTTGATTACCGAGCAAAAATGAGGACAGGATCAAGCCAGCGAAAACAAGCAGAAAACTTTCTCAACAAACAAAACATAAAAGAACTCATCTGAACCAGTTTTAAACTGTTTTCCCTGCATTTTTAACTTTCTTTAAACAGAGGTTCAGTTCTTCACATAATATAATGAATAACACATGCTAAGCATTGAACAAATAGGTCTGCAATTATACTATGGGGTCTTGGTGACACTGATAAAACATTCACCATCACCCTTGCATTGGAATTAGGCTAATTATGTACATAGTTGGGTATCCATTAATCCTATTATTATTATTATTATTATTTAACAGCATTATTCATAATTTAAGTTTTCGTTCCTTTAATTTCAGCCCTGTAACGAACGAGAATGTTCCATGCTTAATTAACAACCTAAAGCTTGAAAGTACAGTATAATGGAACATTATAGGGGTTCTATAGTGAGTTAATGACATAGCAACCAGTTAATGAGAATGAGGAATTTTTACAATAGCAATCTAAAATGAATGGCACAAAAGCACAAGTTGTGTCAAATACCATCACTGTTAGTATCCTTACTCACTCAGAAGTGAGACAGACTTGAGGATCATACCCTGCACTCCTCATAGAAACAAGATTCATTCACAATCTAGCAGCGGTTTTCTTAATAGAAGGAGAGTTAGTTTAATAAACCTTGTACTACTGCACTAGCAGTGCCATCCTCAGTCTCAGTCAGGAGGGACAGGAGAGGAGAAAAAGCTGAGGATGAATGAGTCCTAAACCACTTCTTTATAAAATTTCCTTTTATCCTGGGTGATACTAGGGCTGACTTGCGGGATGGCAGTGTCCTCTAGGCAACATGGAAAAGGTGTCTTTTAAAGAAGGAAACTTTACTGAATTCAGCATACTGCCAATATTGAAGGGGCCTGGATTTTATTCTTATTCAGGTACAACTTCACTGAGAAATATTCAAGAGATCTTTATACCCTGTCTTCATATGTAAAAGGGTAATAATATTATTTTACTTCAACAAAGTGTTATGGGGCTTATCTATCTGCCACAATGGTTGTATGGAATATAACAAAGAAGAAGGATTTTCAGGTAACTGATCATTTTTTGACTGCACAACCATTAAGAGCCTAGTATTTTCCACAGAGTTTTTCAGTATTAGTGGCATTGAAATTCTACCCAAATAAAGCTTACCAAAGTAACAATATTTTTTACATTAATTATCATAGCATACACAGAATACTCAATTCTACCTAATTTAGTAGTGTCTGAGCTATTAATTACATCTTTCATCTGGGAATACTTCTGAGTGCTTGTTTAAGAAAAACCAGAGTTGCAATCAGCTGAACATATTTCTCTGTAACAGATGAAATGACTTTACAGAAATACTTCTCCCTCCTTTCACTCAAAGTGAATCCCTTATAATCCCATGTTTCACACCAGAGACCAAAATGCAAGATGGGTATGAATTCTGTATGAATTCTAGCCCATGTTTACCTTATTTGCAAACTATTTTAAAAGTGCCAGTTTGGACTCTTACTCTCACCAGATACAAGTATGTGTGAGTGTAGATCTCATTTGATAATCCTTCATGTGCATAATGTAAAACTCCGTAAGAAGGATCAGTAATAAATTAGTAACCTGGCCATGTTGCATCATTTTGTGCTCTATTACCAGAAGTCTGTGGTGTCAAAACCGGATCGTGAATCCAGAGGGTGGTCTGTGAAGTCAGCTCTGACTCAAGACACGTCAAAATGGTTTTCTGCTCAGTGAAAGAAAATTACGTATTTGACTTCAAAGAGGAGAAGGAAAATATGGATATCTTTCACCCATATACCCCAATAATATATGAAAAAACCAGGCAGAAAAAATCATTTATATGGAATTGTAAAAACACGTAAGTGAAAGGAATTATTGCTTTATTTTTCTGTGAGAAAAGGTGAGCTAGGGGTTTTAACATGCGAGTAAGACTGCAAAAGTAAAGAAAGCAAGAGGTACATCAAACAGCACATCATGGTGTCTACAGAAGAACATACATCTTTTTTTTGCAGTGAGGATGGAGATGCTATAGCAGAAAAAGTGCTGTTTTTCTGTCTTCTTGGCATTTGTTTCAGTAATTACATTTTTCCCTTCAAGTTACCACACTGGTTTTGATCTGATTTGAACACTGGAAGACTAATTTTGATTTGCTATAAAGGTCTGACTAGACAGGCAATTGTTTACATTTCAGAACTTAACCCTGAACCCCAAATAAGCCAAAATAAAATAATTTCTTATTCAAGTGTTACTGGTCCTGCACATATTCTGCATCAGGAGAAAAAGAATTACTGCCTCTCATATTCCCTTTGTGTAAATCAGAAATGAAAATGAAATAACTGGGCATACCATGCCAAACAGTCATAAATCAAATCTACCCCCAAATAAGCAGTATTTATAAAAAAGATATGCAAATAGCATTGACAGAAGCCATGCAAATCATTTCACAAGTAAATCAGGGTAAGTGGGCAGTAATAAATTCCAGTTTGACTGGTATGGCAGAAATTTAGACAAATTAGTGAAAGGTAGGAATGTTTTACAACCAGATGGAAAGACAGTAATCATTTGATCAAGTGCAACTGGACACTGTAAATTATTCCATCTTTCACTTCAGCATGAGACACGCATGTGATATTAACTTCTGCCAGATTTATTTTTGTGAATGTTTTAGGTGGGGATAAGAAATGTACAGAAATATCAACACCAACATGTAAGTGAATACAAACCTAATCTAATAGCTATTAGAACAAGGGAAAAAAAAGTCTGTTCATTATTGTGGAGTTTTGATGAAGCTCTATCCATAATGCTTGTAGAAGGGACTTTAAGATACAGTGCAAACACGTATCATCTCCTCAAAATATTAATTTCTTTCCTGGCTGCATTATATAAGAGAAAAGGAAACAGCAAAGACAACTCTGAGGATCACAGACATGTCAGTAATTCACAGAAGAGAAGATCACTTTCTGTCTCTTTGGACAACACTTTTGCTATGGTAATTCTTGTATCTGATGCCTAAGAACTATGGCAACAGGTATATTAGAAACTGGAGAAACAGGTAAATTAAACAGTTTGAGACTCATGAGTTTTAATGCAGCAAGGCTCATGTGCCCCAGGTACCTTGGCTGAACTCCAGCTTTTCACACAAAGACCTTTAACAGAAAATACTAAACCACCATGTTGTTTGTACACAACTCTCTCCATGGTTGTTATGTATATATTCTCCTTGTAGAGTGTAACCATCAACTTAAAGCTTAGTGTTCTCTATTATGTAATGGAATCCATAGTCACACACCTACAGTGGAGCCAGACCTTTCCTATCTATTTGTCTAAACTTTGTGACATAATTTTGGAAGTAACTTATCAAAACAAGGGATGAGCAGGTTTTTCAAACAGGACGATGAATTAGCTACTCTGCAGGGGAATATTTAGAGTAAAGTATATTTCCCAAATGAGAAGCCAGTGCTTCCTTCAGAAGAGATGCAGTTTAAGGCAAAACTTTGTCAGAGCTTCATTTTGCCTGTAGTCTCAGCTCCCTCCCTATCAGAAAGGTAATTTTTCACTAGCTTTTTTCTTTTCTTTATCTCTCTGCTTTTTTTTTTCTAAGGCATAAACTTTAGTCTAATTTTTTAGGTGACTGAGATGCTAATCAAGCAACTCAAGATAGAGATGCTAGTGAAAATAATCAAATGTGAAACTGTCCGGGGAAACACTCCACTTTGAAGTAAAAGAGAGGAAATTGCCATTTTGAAGCCACTAGAGACAGGCTTCCTGTTACAAAGAAGACCCTGGGGAGTCACTACCTGATTTGCTCTTAGTCAGGCTGGCATCTCAGTGACAGGGCAATTGTAATTAGGATGAATAAAATGAGAGATGTGCCAGCTCCCCAATTTGTAATTCACTGAGCGACATTAAAGACACAGCATTTTGTTTAATTTTTTGAAGAATCAGGCACTGTGCTAACAGGTAGCAGGACTTCTCCCTATGGGGATGACTTACATAAAATCTGAATCTCTCTCCATGCAGAGAACAAATATGATACAGGCAAAGTACCCCAGATGGCTAAGCTTCTCCTGTTGGAATTTCAGGCAATCTTTGAAAAGAGTTAAGATAGAAAATCAGATGTTGGGATTGTTTTTTCCTTCTGTCTTCAGTTATGCAATAGGAAAACAATGATTTCACTGAGGTAACTGACATCAGAATCTGATCTTTCATCTTTTCATCCAGCTCATGAAAATTATAGGGTACAGATGCATCAAAGACAGTTCTTATCTTTGCCATTAGAATCAGTAACTCCAAAAAAGAATATCTTCAGTATCATTTTCTGGGTATTTACAATACATTGTCAGGTAAAAAAAAAAAAAAAACAAACCAGATGTTCCAGAAAATGTGTAAAGTTATATATATGAAATAATTCAAAGTTCATATTTAAGAACAGAGCTTCATTCAAAAACTCTTTTAAAGTGAGATAAGTGACTCAAATAGCACGTATAATGGCTAAGTTTGATGTCAGTCTTCACCTCCAAACAAGCACTAAAAACCACAGATAGAAAGAGAAGAAAAACAGAAGAAAAAACAAAAAGAGAAAAACAAAGCAAAATCCCCTCATTCAATGTATGTATGGCACTGCAAAGAATATGCAAGTACAGTTATGAAATAATCGGTTGGTGACTCCACCTATGGAGAAACATGGATTCCCAAAGATTGAGCTCTGGTTATTTTTGTTCAATAGCCACCAGCTCGTAGAAACTACCCTGTGAAGGACACAACCACAGAGTGATAGATATAATGCATATAATTTTGTACTTTATTTACATGAGTTCAAATCAAGACCTGAATGTGAATATAATTAAAAGCTGGGAAAGTTCCTCTTTGTACAAATTTGCATACTACACTTGGGTGCTCAAAGATGCTAGTATATAATATGTATTTTATTTTATCTTTACTTTTTAAGAGTTGCTTTTAAAAAGTGCAGGCAAAAGTTCCAGAAGCCTCGAGAAAATTCATATTTGAACAATTCTTTGGTATGATTGGCTGACCCTTGATAATCTATTTAATCTCAGGAAAACTTTTTTTCAAAACAAATACAAACTTTAATGGAGGATTTGTGTGACCATTTGTGTGACTGGGTCAATCAATACCGCAGGGGCCGCAAGTACAACACACTCAAGTCCTCCTCTGCCCAAAGAGGTCAAGATGGTAAATGCTGGTTTAACTGTGCCATTGAGCTTAATATTTGACTGTGTCCCATTTGTAGTAGTCCCTGAATCTAATCCTCATGAAGTCCCTGCCTACTACAGATTGAAGAGGTTTGAAAGCAAGTGAGGCAGGAGACAACCTTACTGTAATTGGTCCCTCTGGCAGTTGTGCATCTGTAATGTAGTTGGACTGTCAGGGTTATCCAAAGATTTCCTCTTTCTTGGGCTGTTAGTCCACTGTGCATCACAACCATTAAATCCTGTTGATAAAATCATTTTTCAAAGGGAAGATACCTTCCTTTCTGACTTCTCCAGCTGCCTTCATCACCTTGTTCTGTCATGAAAGTTATCTACTGAAGAAGCTATGTATGTCTATTCTAGTTTTATGTTTGCAAAACTAAATTCTTTACACAGCCCTGTAGGGTCTGTTTACCTCCTACTTACCTCCTACCTACCTATATATGTATCTGTCTACCTGTTTGACAACTGGGAATTAGCAATTCCATCCTCTGACATTAAGCTTCACAGGTGGTGTCACCAGAGCCCAGGCTCATCATTATTACATCAGTGAGTATAAAACCAACAACAGCAACAAAAAAAGTGGGTCCCTTCACAAGACATCTCCACAGTCTTAAAGGAAATCAAGAAGAGTAGAAGATCTGTGACTTCTGAGGGGAAAGAAAGCAATGCTTTAAATTTAAGCAAATGTAAAGAAAACAGGGAGGTAAATCAGATTATTTCTTTTAACAACAGAAGATGAAGAAAAGCTCCTTGGCTATATCATGTCTCAGCCCCAGATGAGTAACTCTGTAATATAATCTCTTGAGAATTTTCCATTTGAAAACCAGGATTTGAGACATTATAGCAAAACAAAATTGTTCTAGTCTGGTGTCCCACCATCACCTCATTCTTCAGAAAGCAATTAAGCTGGCTAAAATCCCCTGGCAATATCCTAAGCTCTCTGTTTTTAAATCCTCCCACTCTTGTCACCCCATTTCACTTAGCTGAATCCTAGCAACAGTTTTGTTTGCAGTTTTCATCAACAACATGGTTAACTTTTCTGCTGGAACGAGGTCTCATGGCTCTCCTTTAATACCCCAGCAACCACACAAGTATAAAATCTGTTAAGGTTTGCTGGGAAATAATAATAATATCAAATAAATAAATAAATAAAACATTGTAAATTACTGCTAGCTAAAGAAGCTTGGGAGAATAAGAGGACTTGTATGAACACATCCATGGAAACTGGCTGGAGAGCATTTAGTCCTGTTTTAATGAGCTAAAGGACAAGCTAATGATGGCTGGAAAGTAATGGGAACATTGTATTCAAGATAATTAATTGTGTTTAAATGAAACCCATCTCCAACAAAACATTTAAAAAAATTAGTAAATAACTGTAAAATGTTGTTACTATCACTAGACAATAAGAAAATTCAAGCAAAAACTTGACAAACTTCAAATAATAGTATTAACTCAGATATACTATATGGTAAGGAATTCTAGGTATTACAAGGAATAACCAGCTGGGATATGGAACAGACAATAAAACATTTAAAGAGGAGGTGAATAATGACTTTCTAAGTGAAATTAAATGGGCAGATGGGTGCTAAAATCTAACTTGTATACTTGACAGTTGGAGCTTACATATATATGCAGTCCTAAGTCATTAATGAATCATGAAAGACACAAGGCCATCACTTCCATTATGTTTTGGATATGTAGACAGGAGCCAGCACTTCACTCCATATGAGCCACAGGGTGTCAAAAGTGATCTTGAGTCTATAAAAGTACATATACCTCTGCCCACTTCTGTAACTGCCCAAGAGTTTGTAGACACATTTGGACTGCATCCAGAGCTCCCCATGGAAGGATAACTAGCTAATCCAAGTTAGCTTCTCCACTACATTTGAAATGCTAATTGAAGCCCCAGGTTGTGTCCAAAAATAACTTCATGTTCACATTATGCTAGCCTGCTCTTAGGTGTAGCTTTGAGTCCACATCCAGGAAACTTAAGATTCAAACCCCCACTGAAAACCAGAACCTACTTGCAATGCATATTGAGCTTGTCTTGGCCACACGCACTTATCCTATTGGGGACTGTGGCAGAATGACATGAGCCCAGAGTATCTCTTCAGGGACAGAAATGTTCTGTTGTGGAAGAAGTGAAGGGATTTGTAATGAGCTTGATCTTGGGGAGTCAAGAGATAAGTTACAGATGGGTAAAAGAATGTGGGACTGGGAACACATACTAACTGCAAGTATGATTCTTGGCCCAAAATGACAAAATCTATGTTTACAGCCATAAATGTTACCCACTGCCTTATTTAGAGAATCCAGCTTACAAAAGTAATTCATTCTGTAGGGAATTACACCTGTGTACTAAGCCATGAGGATGAAAAGCTTTGCACTATTCGAATACAAATCTGGTTATTGTGTGCACAGACTAAACACAGAACTGAGTTGCTAATGTGCTTAAAATTCAAGCTCCTGGTTCCAATCAGATAAATCAGTTCTTGTTCAGAGAATAAGAGAATAGGCTCATTTTCTCCCCTGGCATAAGAACATGCAGGGGTGTAATGAATCTGGCTCCCAGTAGAGCTGGAAAATTCTGTGAAATATCTGATAAATATTTGTTCAAATGCTTTGGGCCCTGACCCAACAAAGCATGTGTACAGGCAGAAAGCAGATGAGTGCTCCCAGCAAAATGAAAGGAATATCTGTAGATTTATTCACAGGTTGAAATCAAACATACACTGAACCATTTTCCTGGGTGACTCTCTTTTATGGCAGGTATGAGCATGGAATCTAAGCACGGAACTCTTGGTACAATTTATTTCAGACAGAGAAGAGTCATTGCTATTATTGTTATTACTGATATTTTGCAGCCCTTAAAGTAGATGCACTTTGACTTTTATAATGTTTTTCCCTGTGGCTTGTTCCCATTCCCATGTATCACAAAGCAGTTTATGCTGGCATAACTGCATCTACAATAGGCACTTATGTTGGTATTTCTGTAACAGCACATCAGAAACTGATGAGAAATAAATAAATAACAACAACAACAACAAAAAATCCTTATTCTCCTATACAGAACATCCACACCAAAGATAGAGTACATTCTGTCATAGTCCTTCTTTCTCTTCTTAGAAAGAATAAAACCGTCAGAAAGATGCAGACAAGACTGAACAAACAAAACTTCTTCTATACAAGAAAAGATTAAATAGACCAAAGCTCAGACAAAAAAGGTCGGAAAGGATTGAAAGAGGTCTCTAAATTGTGAAGAATAGCAAATGAGTATTTATTGTTTCTCAAGGCACAAAAATTATAGGTAATCAAACAGAATTATCAGATGGGAAGTTCTAAAAGCAAACAATAGAAAGCACTTTTACATAAACCAGAGTTAATTGTGTAACTTGTTGCCACAGTAACTTGTAGATGCCAACCGCATCAAGCAGATTCAAAAGATGATTATACAAATTAATGAAAGGAAAGTCCTTTCTACAGGCTAGACAAAGATGTAAACACTCTTAGCGTCAAGGCTCTGCGCTGACTGAAGATGGGGAATATTGGGTAAGTATTATTCTGTACATGTTCTGCGTCTGGACTCTTCCAGGTCATTGCCTATAGGATATTGGTCTAAATGGCAGAAGGGTTTAGATGCCAGGATAAGCATGGAAACATAATTTGGCATGGCAAGCAAACATAGATGGGCTTTGTCAGTCTCGTGCATTGTTCTCATTTTGCATCTAGGCTGTAGCACCTTCATCTGCTGTGGGTTTTCACCTGTTCTGTCACACCACAGGTCCAGTGCAAATAAGTGAAACTAAACTACAATGCTCTTATTACTTTTGTTTAGCACAAATGGATCTGGAGAGAGAAAGAGGTTCTGGTACCAGATGACATCTGAGCATGGCTAACTAGAAGATTCCTGAAGCGAACTCTGAGTACTCCATCTATAGCCACAGCTTAGCTCTGCTCTCCTGTGTTATGTCTCTTGCTTTATGGCTGTCTACACTTTGGTGAAGGGATGCAAGAATACACAGGTTTGCTTTATTATCAAAAATAGGTACAGTGAAAATCTAGTTGCCAAATTGCCTAGACAGCACCTCTACTTATGTTTAGTGGACTGCAATTTTCATTTCAAACATCTGCTTCCACAGGTGGCAAAATGGGGTCTACTTTACAAATCCAAGCCTACTAAACTTTTTAACCTGGCAGAACTTGTCAGTATAAATCATTTAAGTTTATATTTGTAAAGGCATCTAAGTACTATTTCACTTCCCAAATAATCACACTCATGTTCCTGACCTTTTATGCCTTTTGCTTAAAGTCACAGAGGAAAACATAGCCCAAAAAACCCGGGCAAAGCTGGCTTCTACAGTCAAACAGCCCTCTCTTGCAAATGTCTGAGAGCCTTCCAGTCTCCTTAGTTGTGATTAATGGGTCTATTCATGTGTGTAAAGTTATTAACAGATATATTCATAGAACCAGATACTAAACCAATGAGGAATGAATTATCAGGTTAAAATGGGTGTACAGAGCTGATCAGGTTATGCTCCAGCTTAACTTCTTTGTAGTGACCTAAATTATTTCTTTACAGTCTATGAAGAAAAAACTAGCCCGGGCAGAAAACCTTACAGCTGGAATCCTATCTGGCTGATTGCTGGCTTTTATTTCTATCCTTGTCATGGGTTCACCTTGACTAACAGGCAAACTCCCACCCAGCTGCTCACTCCCCACTACCCATCAGAAGGACAGGGGCAGACAATTGGAGAAAACTGAAACAAGAAAGCTTGCGGGTTGAGATAAAGAGAGGGAGGATGCTTACCAATTACTGTCATGCCCAAAACAGACAAGAAAATGAAGTTAATTTATTGCCAGTTAAAATAGATTTGAGTAGTGAGAAACAAAGACAAAAGTTGAAGCAGTATCTTTCCTCTCACTCTCCCCTAGTCTCCAGACTCCTCTCCCTCCCGTGAGCTGCCCAGGGACACAGGCAGTAAATTGGTCCCTAGCGGTTCTGCTTTGCTGCTCTTTCCACTTCACACCTTTCCCCTGCTCTGACATGGGCTTTCCACAGACCTCAGCTCCTTCAGGAATATCCCCCTGCTCTGGGGTGTGTGTAACTCTGTTCCAGCAAGGTCCTCTCCATAGGCTTCAGGGAGATGGCAGCTGTGAACTGGGCACACTTTCTTCCTCTCCTTCTCCACTCTTCGCATGGATGTTTCTCACTCTTGTTCTTCAATCCCCCTTTTCTGCCCAGTGCTTTTTGCCATTTCTTAAGCAGGTCTTCACAAAAGGGACCACGGCCTCAGCTGTGCCCTGTGGTGAGGCCATTGCAGAGCTGGCTGTACTGGGATGTGTCCGGTGTAAGCAGCCCTGGTCTTTCCTCACAGAGGTGACCTGCACAGGACCATGGGCACCCAGTACATTTCTGAATGCTTATGTCCACTGAAATGGTGAGGAAACAGCATAGAAATACAAAGCAGAACACCACAAAGGGTAAGCATCCCTGAGGAAACGTGGTCATAGCAGGCTGTGTTCACACTGCTGGGGAAGCCCTTCTGTGGGCAGCAAAATGTGTGTGTCTCCTGCCACAAAACAAACACAACTGAAAAATACCATCACTCACACAAATCAAATTTTGCTTGAGTGGATGTATAATCCATTGGTACACAATGACCAAGGGTTTGACAGAGTGGCCTAACAGTTTGAAATTAGACATCTCACTTATGCTCTAGCTGTGGTACTGCTGGGGTCTGGAAGAAGCTGTCTTTCTAAGGAATGTGGTTGTCCACTTCAGCTTCTGAAGGAACTGGTAACCTCAGAGAGAAGTTACCACTAGAGGGACCACTGGTCTGATCTCTCTGAAGAAACCAGGAGTTTCTATGCTCCAAAACGTAAACCAAAGTCTTAATACATGAGGTCATGGTGATGCTTTTGATGTGCATGTCACTGGTGAAGCTGTTGCCTGTGCAATTAGCCAGCCCCATCTCGTCTTTATCTACCAGTCCCTGTTTCACACCTGAATGATGGGAAACACAAGGCATACTTCACCTCTGTTAAAGGATATATAAAAAAACCCTTTTCCTCTGTTTCTCAACAGGGAGAGGACATTGTGCACTACGCTTCAGCAGAAAACCTATAGGTTGACTACTGAGAAAAGCTTTAACCAGCCTCATAGGAATAGTTCAGGCAATGGAATAGAAAGCCAGAAGAGCCTGATTAAATAAGGAAATAATATTCAAGGCAGGACATCATACCCAGCTATCAGGGATGGCATAGGTCTATGAAATCAGTCCTGCCACTATGCAGGGGGATGGAGTAGCTGGCCAGAGACTTCCATTCCAGTCTTAATAAATGTGTACAGAAGACTGTATTAGTAGTTAAAAGAGACACCAAGGGTGCAAGCGCAGAACCATGATATTAAAGGGCAGACACAACACTTTACTTACAATAAAATAAACATCATGTACACATGCGTTACCCATTTAAGTGAGGAGATCGGAAATGGAAGCAGGCACTGTCAGGCTACATTTAGAAGAGATGTGTTTGATGGAACATTTCAGTGTTCTTTGATTGAGACCCCTGCTACTTTCCCTTTGAAAATTGTAGAGTAAAACGTGCTGGTGAATTGTAAAGGTTTCATCCCCCTTGATGTTATTTTTATTGAACACGACTTGCAGGCTTCAAATTTTAATATTCTGTCCCTAGACTGCTGTCACTCACTACATCACATTTCTCAATTCACAGGGGTTAGGGTTTGGGGGAAAATAGGCCAGACATAATCATTAGGACACTTTGTTTATCATAGGATTATATTGACAAAATGTAAATTTATATTTTAGAATTCCCATGGGAAATAAATAGATGGCATTTAAAAACAAAAACATAAACAAAAACCAGAAGAATGTTTTTTCTCACTAACTGCCACGATCTATCAAAAACTCAAAACATTTTCAGATTATATCCCATCTATTTCCCAAGTGCTTGCTTCTCCTTCTTAGGCGAAGGGTTTCAGAATAATGTCATGCCTTTCTTTCCCCTTTAAGTGATCCAGCGTGTAAACTTACAGATGGCAGTGTCCTTCTTAGACATCATTTCAATTGCTACTAACTTCTGTGCCTCTGGAGGAGGCCAGCTATGGTTCTGTTATGCCACTAATGAGTCTCCCATCTCTTCAGAAGTAAACAGTCTTTTTACTAGTCAATATTTGTGCTGCATTGTGCACACAACACCCTATGAATCTTGTCCCTGCTAGTGAGCACATTTTATGGATACAAATAGTTGGGGTTTTTCTGGTCTTTCAGAGACTCAGGATTACAGTTGTTTTTTGTTTTTTTTTTGTATATCCATAATGTCTCATGTACTTAGATCATAAATCTTCCACGAAAAATGAATGCTCCTGGCAGTGGGCAATCTAACTGTCCATATTATTTATTCAGCCTCTCTGGAGCAAAAGCTAAATATACTGGCTTTTGAATAGTTAAGCATCCTTGGCTCCTTTGATTCTACCTAGAATAAAACACAGAGCTAGGACGTTTGGAAAGCATGAGTTTTTCCAGGAAGCTTTTTCACTTAGTACACCCACTAGGCTTCATTGTAAGAAATGAATGAAATGGGCTAAAGAAAGCACTAATTAGCCGTATTAGTATTCTGTGAATGTTGGAGCATGGTACAGACACAAGGAAGTACAAAAGGCTTTTAATTTATATTTGTTGCTAAATAAGATAACCAGGTAAAACTAAATAGAATAATAACATGGTAATGTCCTAAGGAAACAAACAATTTTTTGTCCAAATATATAATGTGGAATAAGTTATAATTAATAGCAGGAAAGGCTCAAGAACTAAATAAAATTTCTGTAAGTGAGAGCTACCACTTCTTCCTATAACCATTCCTGAGGTGGAGTTTTTAGAGAGGTGCAAGAATGGGTCTGTTTAGCTGCACTGAGAAGTCTGATTGCACTGGAGATACTCTCAATTTATTCTGATGTACCTCAAATGAGAATTGGACTTTTTGATGAGCAGAGTCAAAATCCCTAAAAGAAACCATGAGTTCAGAATATCTCAACTTAGGAGATGTGAAAATGGACTTCATACTTTCACAACTGAAACAGGAGAACATTGTATGTGTTACCAGAATTCTTCTTGAAGAAAACTGAAAATCCTCTATCAGTATCATTAACCCTTGGATGAGCTGCAGTTTCCTGGGAAGGCTCTAATGTTTGTGCCAGCCAGAAATTTTGACTAAGTGACAACGGTCAGTCCAAACAACCTCACTTCACAACACACATCTACAGTTTCTGCCAAATCTTGGGATATTTGAACCTGACACTGCTCTGCTGCTCTGTTGCTGACTGTTCATGAACTAGGACATGCCGAAATCATTTTAACACAGAAAACATCCAAAATCCTAGGGAAACACAGTTTCCCCAGCCTTCCTTTGCTGCTTGTTACGTTCTTCAACCTAGATATCTATACTATAAAGACCCACAGACTAGCAAGAATTCCTTCCTGGAGGCCATTTAATCAATCCCTCGCTTTCATTTTCCATTCTGTCTGCATAGTGTGGAAGAAAACTTTAAAACAGGAATTAAAACTCAACAAACTCACATTTAATTAATATTATTCATGTTATTAATACTTGCAGTTGCAGGACATACCAGGATATAATTGACCTTGTCAGTGTTACACACCCTCTGCATTACTATTAAATCCTTCTCCTTCCCTCATTCTTAATTATAACTTGATAAAGCCAAAATGAACTTTATTTTCCCCTTCCTTGCTGCCCTGGGTTCAGCTACAGCAGTTTTTTTTTTCTCCTTCTTAGTAGCTGGTGCAGTGCTGTGTTTTTGACTTTCAGCCTGGGAACAACACTGATAACACCGATGTTTTTAGTTGTTGCTAAGTAATGTTTACTCTGACCAAGGACTTTCTCAGTCTCATGCTCTGCCAGGGAGGAGGGGAAGCCGGGAGGAAGCAGAGACAGGACACCGGACCCAAACTGGCCAAAGGGCTATTCCATACCACAGCACGTCATGCCCAGTATATAAACTGGGGGGAGTTACCCGGAAGGCCCAGATTACTGTTCGGGTCAGGCTGGGTATCGGTCAGCAGGTGGTGAAAATTTTATCCTCCCCCCTTGTTATTTCCCTTATCATTATTATTATTGGTGGTAGCAGTAGTGGTTTTGTATTATACCTTAGTTACTGGACTGTTCTTATCTCAACCCATGGGAGTTACATTCCTCTGATTCTCCTCCCCATCCCTCCGGGAGCAGGTGGAGGAAGAAGTGGGGGAGTGAGAGAATGGCTGCGTGGTTCCAAGTTACCGTGTGGGCTTAAACCGTAAAACTTGCCTTAACCATAGAATGCCAAAGAAAAGCAAGGGGGAGAGAGGGAGGTGGTGTAGAGAGAGGAGGCTGGATGGATCACCTAAAACATGTAATCAACTCAATTAATAAAATCAATCTAACGGAGTTGCTCCCTGGGACCTGATAAATGCACCTATCTGCATCACCAGACAACTGACACAAAGTATATGTCCAAATCCTTTCCTCCTCCACCACTCTCTATATATGTATTTTAAGAAAATAAATCTCTAATTCGAGCTAATGGGGCAGGCGACTGACCTGGTTTTTATGTAAAACTCTGATTTGCTACGACACTCAGCCAGCAAATGTTAACACAGTAAACACAGGACTTTTTACAAATGTATTAAATGGAGAAAGGAATATATGTACACTTAAAGTACAGATATTCATTCTCCTGTCTGGTGGCTTTTTAACTATGATTTTGTACATCAGCCTTGAGCTGTCATTCCAGCAGATTTAAGACTCACGTGATGGGAACATTGATAAGGAAGTGATGCAGGTACTCTTGTGTGTGCAAACAGTGGCTGTGCCCTGATGATTAGAGAGGAGATGAAAACATTCAGTCCTCCTGCTGTCATTGACGTATTCATCCCCAGGCGCAGTGGCTAACTTCATCTCACTGAAGATCCCTTTAAGCAGTCAACACGGGGACTGAGTGGTCCCCCCATCTACAGGACGAAGCTTTCTGTCCTTTGGATTTCACCTTATGTGACTTTCAGTGCTGCTATTTAACCCCTTGGGTGGCTCTGTTTTCCAGACTGTAAAAGGGGTAGAGTTAGTCCCATAAAGAACTGACTTACCTGTGTCTTTGCATGACTGTCTCCCTGAGCATGAATCAGAGCTGCAGAGAATTTTCCAAATGAGACATTAGTATCTAGCTACCTATTTAATAAACAGGTAACCATGGAGATGAAAAATGCTTACTGTAAGCCTGAAATTTTGTCTTCTTGAGTTCTATATAATTAGCTTCTTCTCCAAAATTGTTACCATGGGTTTGGATTTACTTTGTACAGCTGGCCAGGAATCTTTTGTTGTTGGTGTGATGTTTGACTCACTGTGCCAGTGATAAGTACCGACTGTATTTTCAGTGCAGCCAACTATTCCTTTTCATTCTTATTTTTCCTTTAGTGTTTGCAGTGCAGTGGGAGTTCGAGATCAATGGCAAGTCCATCCAACATTTTTTAATTCTTCTCTCTAGGGATCTAGCTATTTTTCCCTTTGAAACAGCTGAGTACTTTTGCCTTTGTACTGAGTGAATAAGGAAGTTCCTCTTCTCTCTATACATTTGGTGAGCTTCATTGCTGCAGCTTGTGCTCCAGAGATGCCTACAAAATGTCATATTTGTTGTTTGTCTTTTTGCCACAAGGCATGACGGCTTCAGAAGGAATTTCTTGGGCAGTTCTATGGAGTTTATCTTAATTTTTTTTCTGAAAGATGATTTAGGTGGAGTACTTTACAGATTTGTCACATTGCTCAGAGAGCACAGCCTGCAATTCAATAGCAAATTTTAGACGTGGGCTCGGTTCGCTCTAAAATGAGTTAAATTCAGTCAGTGGAGGTTTTATATACCCTTGTTTATATGATCAAATGGGTTAATCAGTAGGAGAAAGTTTGGAGAAGTGTTTCTCAAAACATTTGATCTGTCTGCAATTAGGACTGTTCATAATGAAATTGTCTTATACAAGAAAATTAGAAATCAGAAAATATTATAGAAATTGATTCTTCCAAATGTTAGAGAAAGAATTCGCTATTTTGTAGAAGTCTTTAAGAAAGATTAAAAAAAATCAAGTATGGGGCCATCATAAAATTCAGTTTCAAATCAGAATCCACTGATTTTAATTAAATTATTCTCATACTTAAAATAGAAATATTGTCACGGACTTTACAGTATGTAGGCAACTACATAATGTGCAGAATGCCTGTTTAGTGCAAGTAAATCCAGAAGTCCTAGTATTTCTGCTGCTTTCAGATAACAAGATACATCAACAAGAGAACATAGGTTAGACACAGTGAACAGACCCCAACTCTTTTTTCCACTTGAAGCAATGAGAGCAGAATAAGTCCCATATATAATAAACATAACTTTAGGTAAAGGAAAATTCAATGTAAAGTCCCTGCTGATTTTCTCCTGTCATTATCTATTTCAACTCCCACTCTTTACATGTAGGATCATACCAATTTCTGTGTTTCCACCTTGTGATTTCAGACGTGTTTTCTTTACAGAAATAAGCCAGTCTGAGCATCCAGACTGAGAAGACTGGATAAAGAACACAAATGCTTTCATCTTGTTAAACAATCTCACAATACCTTAAAATGTATCCTTTTAGTATCTGGCTTAAACACCTTTAATGTGTCCTGAAGCAATCACTGGGACAAGAATGGAATGGAACACTCCATTCCATTAAATCAGGGCAAAAACACAAGTCCTTTGGTCACATTCCCAGCACAAACTGTTCCGAACATTGTCACATAGGACCTTGTTCCTGAGCTAAGGCTGCTGAAGACGCTGTCCTAAACCAGTTCTACCTGATCTGGACACCAGAAGAACCTGCATGGTTTAGGAGGTGGAACTGGATTATGTACCACTGTTATGCACCAAAATGATAGCTGATTCAGGCTTTACTACAGATCATATGAAAGCCTGAATGTGTAACAACTGTTGATGAAAAATGCCCAAATCTGTATTTAAGTTGTAGACAGAATATACAGATACTTATTTTACTGGCAAATAGGCAGGAATCTATAGGAACTACCAATCAGAAAGTTCACAATTAATCTGGGTTCAACACCAACTTTTTATAAGCTTTTGCCTCCACCTTCCTCCCCAGTGACAATAATACTTAAAAAGTAAATTCATGCCTTCAGAGCATGAAACAGCTTGAGATGTTATAAAATCTATAGTACTGCAGTAGGGTAAGCTCTTCTGCAGTTTGTGAAGACAAGGTATCTAATGCTTGAAGTTCTGGCATAGATTGCAATGCACTTCGGATTTTTTACCCTTTCTTTATTTCTAGATTTGCTCCCTGCACAATTCTGGCCAAGTCACTTGAATTTGTGGGTTAAACTTAAAACAGAAAGATTGAGACTGCCCCATCTTACAGTGATAGAGGCGATGATATTTAGGTTCTTTAATATAAGACTGCCAAAGGCACCTTAGACAGCTGAACACTAAATTGAAGAAATATCATTAATAACCCCCAACAAATTAATAACTAGCCCATAAGCCAGTACCTTTGTGTCCTCTGTATCAAATTCACCGTGCGTAATCCTTTCTTGTGCTGAGCTCTGCTGATAAAGGAAGGATTCGTTAAAAATTATTTAGCGCTACTCATTATGGAAACCATACAGGGCTCCTGCTTGTCAGCAGAGGTTTCAAGAACCAGTCTGAAGACTTTGGAAAAATATAAAAAATACCTCAGTTTAAAAGGAAGGGGGGGAAAAAAGAAAGATTTTTTAGCAGGAGCTTTAAGAAACCAGTTTGGTTTTCAATAGTGTCCCTGTGAATAGAAGCCAGATGGTCTTTAAACCAGCATTTCCCCCACCATTTTAGTCATGAAAGCCAGTACTCTGATGGAGCTGCAAGGAAGAGAGATAGGGATGGCAGGATACAGTCAGCGCACAAAGGAGAAATAAGAAATCCTTTAAACGTGGAATGAAACACACTGTTTGACAGCTAGAAAAGGGGGGAGTGTCAGGAAGGTAGAAGGGCAGGCTCCATAGGGGTAAGCAGGAATAATGGAGTGTAGAGTAACGGGATGTGAAGGGGTTATAATGATCATGGTAGCCAAGTGTGTAATTTGCAGTGAATAATTGATCCAGTGCCTTTATCTTTTTTATCTTTTTTTTGCTGTTTCTCATCAAGAAGATCACAATTTTCTTGCATCTGTTCCGTCCTGATGATTCAGTGAGTGATTTCTGCAATTGAGGCTTGGTGTGTGTATTGAACACAAGCAAAATTCATTGTGAATATACAATGTCAGAAATCCTAGTTCAGTTTTGATGAAAGACATAAATCACATGGTGTTTTGTATTTTCTCTAATTAGTGAGTGTAACTCTAACAATTGCTGTGACATTTCTCCCGATTATGTATTCACAATATGTTTTTCATGAATATTCTTTTAAAATGGACTTTGTCTCCAAGTGCTTATGACAGTAAACTCATTGGCAAGAATATTACTGCAGTTTTTAACAATCTAGGGACTTAAAATTCTATGGTACTTTTTTGTTAAAGGGGAAGAGTTGACATGAGAGACCAGCCCAAATTCCAGCATATATAATTACTCTCCCCACAGAAAAATATCTAATGCAATTGTCATTAAATGAACTAGGTCTCCAAGCCTCTGCCTGTCTCTAACTGTAGAGATACTCATGTATGTGTGACTGTAAGTAAATGTGCAGATTTCTCAGATGTGAGATGGGCTTAAAATAGCTCCAAACCAGAAAGTCCCAACTGCCTATCATGGAAACTAGAGGAAGAGTTACATGCTTAATAAGTAAGTAAATGTTTGCTTGGAATGCTAGGAAGACAATCTCAGTGCACTAGGATTGAGCAATAAATAAAAAACAATAATTAAAAAAAAAATTAGTGTGTGGTTTCATTTAATGATAAAATCATAAAGTTTTAGAGGGTAAGTGCAGTCTTGTGAGACCCACAGAAAGGACAGTGTTCACCAGGGTTAGATTTTCATTATTTGTCTAGATGATGGAGTAGAAACTGTAAAAAACTTGGGAGGAGTGGTAGATACATCAGAGGGACCTGCTGCCATCCAGAGGGCCCTCAAAAGGTGGGAGAAATGGCCTGAAAGGAAAATCAGAAGGATTCACTAAATTAAACTGCAGAGTCCTGCACATAGGAAAGAATAACCCCATGCACTGATATACCCGAGGGGCCAACTGATGTGACAACACCTTTGCAGAAATGTCTCTGGCTCTTTTGGAAACCAAGCTGACCAGCAATGTGCCCTTCATTTAAGAAGGCTCATGGTATCATGGGCTCTGTAAGGAAGAGCATGAGACTGCAGGTCAAGTGGCAAAATCCTTCCCTTTGCTCAGCACAGGTGAAACCATGCCTGGAGTGCTGTGGCCAGTACCGTGCTCCCCAGTACAAGAGGCACACATACATTCTGGGAAGAGTCCAGTGAAAGGCCGTGAAGATGGAAAGGCTGGAAATCTTCCATTAGAGAGAGCTATGACTGTTTGGGCTACAGAATAGAATAGGATAGAATATTTCATTCAGACAGAATCTACAAGGATCATCTAGTCCAACCGTGTGACCACTTCAGGAAGAGGAGAAAACTCATGGGAGAAGTGTCAAGGGGAATAAATTCTTGAAGGGATACGTGCAAAGGAGACAGAGTCAGGCTCTGTTATTGTGCCGCATGACATAATAAGAAGTAATGGGATAAACTGGAACATAGCAGGTTCCACCTGGGGACCAGGAAACATGTCTTTATTGTAAGAGTGAAGGAACAGTGATCCTCCTGGCCCCTTGAGCAGGGGCTTGCACAAGTCATTCTGAGATCTCTGGCTGGGGCTTTCAGACAGTGATGCAAGGGGGTGAGTCCTTCTCTGTGATTCCTTGGGGGAACCCAGTCAGGGCACTTTTCTTGCACCAAAGAGGTCAGCAAGGTTCCCCCACCTGCATTTTGCTGCACTGCACATTTTGCTCAGGGCTACCAGCCTCTTCTCACAGCACCTGTAAAGCCGAATGTTAAACTGCACCATAAGACCATGAGAACATGGCAAAAGCTCTACAAAGCAGGTTTTTCCCTTTTAGGGTGCCTACCTCCGAGGCTGGGGGACAACTGTGATGGGCTAGGCTGGGTAGTGTCTGAGGCTGCCCCAGTCTCACTGCTTTTAATCAGCCACACAAGCTCTGTCCCATGGAATTTGGTCCGCTGTTCCTGTGACCTCACATATGTGGCATGCAAGCTGCAGCAGGGCTCATGTCTTGTGTTTGTCCTTCTGAACACCCTCTGTGTGAGTAATATTCCCTTGTGACAATGAAGGGTCATAATGTCATTGGTTTCATGAGAATTGTTGACTGTTGTTCTGTGCCTGAAATATTTTGGAACAGTCTGATATTTTAAGGACCTCCTGAAATCCTTCAGTACAACCTTTTGCTATGCACATGTCCAGCTGTAGAATAGGTTTTGCAAGGTCCTTTTTCTGTTTTCTGACTATGATGTCTGTGAAAAATATAATGCTTTTATTGACACTTTTCCCCTTCTGCAATTCTTATCCATTGACATCCTTTCTCTGTTTACCTCCAAGAAGTCTCTGGTCTAGCACAAACACAGGCTTCAAGTATGAATGCAGGTTGGGCAGAGAATGGATTGAGAGCAGCCCTGAGAAGAAGGACTTGGGGTGCTGGTTGACAAAAAGCTCAACATGCACTGGCAGTGTGTGCTTGTAGTCCAGAAAGCCAACTGTGTCCTGGGCTGCATGAAAAGTATGACCAGCAGGTGGAGGAAGGTGATTCTCTCCCTCTGCTCTGCTCTTGTGAGGTATCACCTGGACTACTGTGTTCAGCTCTGTGGCAACAGCACAAGAAGGTCATGGACCTGCTCAAGCAAGTCCATTGAGGGGTTATGAAAATGATCAGAGGGAAGGAGCACCTCTTTTATGAAGGTGAACCCCAGATGAGAGATCTGGGGTTGTTCAGCCTGGAGAAGAGAAGGCTCCCTGGGGACCTTCGAGCAGCTCCGGTGCTTAAAGAGGCCTACGGGAAATTTGGAGAGGGGATTTTTACAAAGGTGTGTAGTGACAAGACAAAGGGGAATGGCTTTAACCTGAAAGAAGGGAGATTGAGATTAGATATTAGAAAAAAATTCTTCCCTGGGAGGGTGCTGAGGCGCTGACACAGGGTGCCCAGAGAAGCTGTGGCTGCCCCATCCCTGGTGGTGTTCAAGGCCAGGTTGGACACAGGGGCTTGGAGCAATTGGGTCTAGTGGAGGGGGTCCCTGCCTGTGGCAGGGGGTTGGAACTAGATGATCATAAGGTCCTTTCCAACTCAAAGCATTCTGTGATTCCATGACCTTCCTTTAGTCAGTTGAGGACAGTAACATGATACCTTCTCTTCCTTTGGCTGAAAACTTCCCAGTCACCTCTTGTCCTTCCTGTTCCTTGACAAGGCTTTCAGGTTTATATGCTCTATTACCTTCATGAACACTGAAGGAAGAATAGGTGGGCTGTAGTTTCCTAGATCGATCTAAGTTTTTCTCTTTCTTCAAAGTGATTTTGATATTTGCCCTTTTCCAATCCTCAGAAACATGCTCTGAACACCATAACTTTTGGAAAATGCCATTAAATGACTTTTTCCAGATTTCCCAGGACCTCCAGGTGTGCCCCATCTGCTTCCATGGATCTGTGTATGTCAAATTTGCCAATGTGGTTCCTAGACAACCTTTGTGTATAGTGTATAGTATTACAATCCTTAAACTTTGCTGCCAGGCATGGGATGTGGGAAGCTGAAGAGGAGACTGTACCACTATAAAACTGAGCAAAGGAAGGCACTAAACTTCTTCCACATCCTTTGCCACTAGGTCATTGATCCCATTCATCAGTAGACAAAATTTTTTTTTTTAGCCTTTCTTTTGCTGCTAATGTGCATAACGAAGTTTTTCTTGTTGGTTTTTGTATCCATAACCATTCAACTCCAGGTGAACTTTGAATTCCCTATTTCATCATTGCATGCTCAGGCAAAATTTCTATATTCCTTCTGGTGGCCTATTGTGGTTTTCACCTCCTACTCACTGTTTTTCCTATTTTAAATCAAGTCAACCAAGTCATGCTCTCACCAGAGCTGCTTAACATCCTTCACATTGGAATAGATCTTTCTGTTGCTCTAAGTTTGTCCTTGATGAGCTATCCAGCACCCTTCTGCCCTTCAGGGCAGTATCCCATGAGATCTTAACACCAGTTCCCTGAACATGATAGTCTGCTCTGCTGAAGACAAGAGTTATTCATTATTCTGCTACTTGCTTTCTTCATTTCCCTCAGGATCTTCACCTCCAGTATTTCATCTCAATGAAGTTATGCACAAACACGGAAATGAGACTTGAGGCTAGGTACAAAACTGGCCATATGACCTTGCCTGAAGGGAGGAGTTTTTGGAAATTAGATACAGTCTTAGCAGTGGTAAAAATCTTATAACTTGTGCTGACAGAATTTGATTAATATTATTTTCCCCAACCAAGTAAGACTGTTGCATTAACTTATTGCTGCTACTATTTTTAACTTGAATTAACAAATACAAAAGCGAAACAAATATTTATCATACAAAGCTTAACTTTCAGGTATACACAATTAACTCAAGAAGTATTTAAATTACCACAATAAGAAATGTGGTTTTTTTTTCTTCAATAAAATTTAGCCATTTCAAAGGTGGTATGTGGAAAGAAATATATCTAATGTTGGTAAAAGACCTGCAGATAAAAAAAGGCAGATATGTCCATCATAAGGCAGATATGTCAAGTCTCACCTGCAGAGAAGCAAGACTCATGTAATTGCCTCCTTTCTCACTCTTTTTCCCTCCTAGAGAGGTGTGTATTTCACTCATTTTCAGCACAGCATCAGAACCATTCTTTTGGTCCATGACCATCACACACCACACCTGGTAGGGCAGCAGCAGCGTCACCTGGGATCAGGTGATATCTGCATCTTATTCCTGAGGTCACAAAGCAGGACACAGGACAGAAACTACAGTGCCATCGAGCACTGCAATGTATCTTGTATGGCCAGTCATTTATTAAAAGGCAATTTACCAGAGAAACAGCTTTCCAAGAACTGTGGGATTTATGGAGCTTTCTTCTCTATAGGTTCTCTGCTGTCTACAAAAATGTGAGGTCATATTTAGTGGCACTTCTATAGAGCTTTTGTGTTTTCTATCGGACATTTAATTTCTGTGAAATTCTAGGAATTAATTCTTAGGTTTGGCTGTCCTTGTCAAATTTACTTGAAATTGGCAGGCACATCAAAACCTTTTGGGAGGGATTAGGGGGGCTGAAATTATATAAATAAAGGAATCATAATTACAAATCTCTTTTTTATGGAAAACGTTTTACATACATTAAAAAGATAAAAAATAAAAAATAAGAAAAGGAAAAAACAGAACACAAAGTGACAAAAGCACCACAGAAGATGAAGGTACCTGAAACTGCAACTTTCTGACATCCAAAGCTTTTCAGAATTTACTAAGAAAAAACCTGTCAGGCATATTTGCAACAATTTGAATTTGGTTCTTCATAGACTGCATAACAACCTGCTATGTAATCCCAGTAACATGGAGAAGGAGGCTTATTTGACTGGAACAAGGTGGCACAATGTTGTAAATATGAACATCATTCTGAGGCCATATTAAAATGCAGACAGCTGGCAAAAAGAATATCTAACATAAAGCTTGCAGTCATGGATAAACCAGTGTACTAATTCTCCTGAGATACAGGGCAAAGCCAAGCCAATGCAGAGAACTGAAGCTTGTAGCACATCATACTCTATCTCATATGACCAATGCAATCACCATAAGCTGTATACAGTATTCTCAGTAAAAATAAGATCAACTTTCCAGAGAGGGAGAATTTATAAGGGAAGACAATGTGTGAAATACATTTGCATGTGCTGTCTATAAGATTATTGAAATGGAGAACGTTATAATCTTGTAGGACCACTGTGGAACAGATTAATGACCTGTCAGCGGCAGATGACCAAATGGGCCAACACTTTATCCAGATGAAAACTGCAGCAGTACTTAAACTGGGAGGTAAGGAAGTGGTGGGAAAGTAAATCAGAATCTGTAATTATCCAAAACCAATTAAGACCGTTAAACACCCTAATTGATTATTTGTGTTTACAACATGGCACCTTTTCTTTCCAAGGCAAAAGAATGCAACATTCCAGGTATTTGTATACAAAGGAGCCACCATACATAGTCCATAAAACCACCTGGAAAATTTTGTCAGATTTGATGTCCGGTTAAGACGTGTTTCAAGATTTACTGATATATGCATGAAAACCGCATCTCCTAAAGTTGAGGATTAGTAACACTTCCAGTATTGAATATATGTCTACTAAGCTGCTTGTTCTACTTATCAAGTAAGGACTCCAGTTGGACTGTAAGACTATAAAAGTAATGAAAAGATTTTGGAGTATGACGACAGTCTACTGATTTTACCAGCTGTCTTTTTAAAACTTGTGTACAACCAGTAAAGTAACTGATTTGGTTGAAGAAAGAGTAAGTTTAGACAGTCAAGAAGTTTGTCTTTTAGCTATTATGTAGACGCTTCATAACATGTATTTTTTTTTCCAAATAGTCCTTACAACGAAGATTCACCCTTATAAACAGGGAATTACATCAGTTTATTACTCAACATGCTGTAAAAGATATAATGTTTCTTCCCTTCAGTCTGAGCTTGACTACTTTCCAAAAAAAACCAACCCAAACTTCAAATCTGGAACCAATCACTGAAAATTACTGGAATTGAACTGCTACAGAACATAGTCTGCCTTTGCAAGCACATCTGTTTTGCTTTGTATCTGTTTGATTTCTTCTTGTAGCAGGCCAGAAGTCCATGTCACCCACTGGAGTACTAAACCTTTTTAAGAAGTGATGTGTGACTTAACTGTGTATTCAATTTACTTACTACAGCAAATACAATTTCAAAACACAGATAAATAAACAAACTGGTGAATTTCCCCATCATTTTCAAATAATAGATAGATACAGGAGGAGGTATGTGAGGTCCTAAAGTTTCTGCTTTGCCATGAACATGTAGTATGAAATCTTTTACTTTCCGTAGCAAAATGGATCAGGAGTTTTTTACTCCCAAGTCTCTGGTTGGTAAGTTTGTACAGAACATAGTTTCTCTAATGACTGAGAATATTCTTTCACTTTCTAGTTTAAATTTATTTTCAGCACTTTATACCTATTTTCTCTTGTGCAAACATTGCCCGTTAGCTTAAATAGGCCTTTTCTTTCTCTTGTGTTCCCATTAAAACTTTCCTGATGTTATTTTAGTCAGCAATCAAATCCTCTCTCATATCCCTTTCATTTTGAAAGGCTCAACAAACCAAGCTTTCTAGACTGTTAAGAAAGCTTCTCCACTCTCTTGACCTTCTAAGTAGCCCTTTTCTGCATTTGTTCCACTTTGTGTTTTATATCTGGGATTTCATACTTCATTTATATTAAAACTTTACATGGCATTGGCAAATATACATATGAATTTCTTGTCCCTGCACTTAAAGGGAAAAACAATGTTGAAGGTTAGAAAATAGTCTGTTGGTAGTGTTCTTTATCTTTCTGATCTCTGCTCATGACAAGCTGTAATTTTGGGTGCAGTTTGGATTTTTTTTTTAAAGTATTTTAATTTATTTTAAAGTGTAGGGAACTTACATGCTAGTTATGAGACACACAACAATGGCCTCTACAGACTGAACTCGAAGTGCTTATTTGCCTATAAATTCAGAATGGAAATTTGATGACTAAGCAATCCCATTCCTCTCCCTCCCAAACCACCTCTAGTACCAGTAAATTTTATCCTTTTCTTTGAAAGTACTGTTGGGGTTATTCCTGTTCTTCTAAAAAAAACACCTATTACCAGATCCAATAAATGTGGCATGGACAATGTTACAACTTCTCAAACTCATGCATGCATAGATAGCATATGACTCTCAGAGTGATAGCACCTAGGAGCTTCTGCCAGGTTGAACAGAGAGAGTTATATCAAGTGAGGAACATTACTGTCAAGAAATTACAACCTCAGCATTGACATAAATGTTGACAGCACCATTTCTGATGATAGTGGTATCAGAGCAGATTATGATTCACACAGGACTGCCCAAAGAGTTGTGATTTAGATGAAATGCTCCCAAATAAGAAAAAAATCTGAGAGGAAAGCTGCAGATGACAAGGATTTTATCAGACCAGAGATGGAGCACTCTTTCTCTTCTGTTCTCAGAGACATCCTGCCTGTAGAGATAAACTAACTATAATGAAATCTCTTTCTCCACCCATTCCTTTCTTGATGGCACTAAGAGGCATGACAGTAGGGCATGATAAATCCTGGGTAGTGACTGAGGGTGAGTAACTGCAAAAAATGTCATCTTTCCAATACTTTTCTACAAAGCTTTGAAGAACTCAGGGCCAAATCTGCTAAGAGTGTGACCTGAATGAAGCCAGTAAAGAAGTCTGAGGAATTAACATGGCCCATAATTTCCAAATTAAACACTTGAAGTTTTCAGGCTGATAAATAGTAGATGGATGTCTCGAACAGTCAGAATTTACTGCAGTGTAGAATGTGCAATGCAGTGTTTTCATGTGTTTGGATTCCTCGCCCTCATCCTTCTTTCCTATTTCATACATATTCACAACTATCACTTTCTTGTTTTTTCTCATCCCTAAATTAAAAACAAAAGGAGAAAAGGAACATGTTCATATCTATTGTGCATAACCATATATATAGTGTATATAAGAGGGTGAGTGACTGCAAAAAGTCATCTTTCAAATGTGCAAAACAATCAAACTGCAGTCTAGCCAGGGACACCAGGCAAAAGGATTTTACTGCTCTGAGAAATTTCTGAACAATTTATTTAAAAATACAAGTGATGAAGAACTCTTTGAGTCATAGACTGGCAGATAGGTCTATTGAAAATAAACTTACTGTGAGGCATTTGATCTACGCAGGTGTGCGGAAGTCCAATCTTGAGGATGGATTAACATAGCTGTCACTGCTTGATATTTGCTCTGGGGTCAAAATAGAAGGTATGTGCTTGTGTAATTGGTAAGAATGACATGTAGAATACACAGTTGAAGAATGATGTTATAATGTGCATTTTCTGACATTTGGATCCACATTGTGTCCTATAAAAAGATTTGTTCTTGACGTCAACCAGCATAGACTTCTTAATCCATTATACCAGGAAGGCAAAGATTGAATACTGGTCTTATGGCTTATTATATTGACAAATTTACATGGACATTTAACAGAAATTAAAAAATTGCTGGAAAGTTCAATGGAAAATTTCACTAATTTTTTTTCAGAAGTGGAATTAAATCTGGTTTTGTTAAAGGGCAGTATTTGGTAGTATTCCTCACTTCAGTTTTTAAGAAACGTAGAATTTGGTTTTTATTGTTCTTAAGCTACATAGAGGAACTCTCAAATAGAGATTGAGGATGTAGAAACTGCAAGACAGAAAGAGTGATGCCAAATACAGGACTTTTCCCACCATAAATAAGTTTCAGCTGACCACATTTAATAGTATGATCACCCTGAAGGCAATCTCTCTCTAATGTTAGTGTGTCTGGGAGTAAAAGAAGAAAACTTAGATGCTTGATTTTAAAGATAGAATAGAAATAGCTCATGTAGATTAAAGCTAACAAGTACCCTGCAAGTTTATGCAGTACAGACTGGTATTAGTCTACTTTTCAATCCCTTGGGGCTTTGATCAACCTGGTCTAGTGGAAGGGGTCCTTGCCCATGGCAACAGGGTTGGAATTACACGATCTTTAAGGTCCCTTGCAGCCCAACCATTCTGTGATTCTATGACTTTCAAAATCTTAACTTCTCTCATTTGTTGCAAAATCCCACTTTTATTTTTTTTTGCATCAAATGTGCTTCCATTCTGTTAATTTGCAAACACATGTTGAATACACCTGTAGGTAACAGATCAGAAGTTTGCCGCTGATTATCAGTACCTTGCAAAACAGTCCACATACATTTTTGAATTTATATACACAAACCTCCCAATCTTTTACATATAGTCTGACAAAATACTTAATACTCATAATACTCAAATATTTAAAATTTTAAATACTCCTAAAGTTATCCTGAAATCATCAACAAGTACAGTCACTGGGAAATTTTCCTCTGATCTAAAAAAGCAAAGAACAACTCTAAGACCAGAAGACAAGTATATACTGGGGTTTATAACTGGACAAAAATCATGACTAAGTCACTGTTTTTATCTTCAAGCTTCAGATATCCCTGGAACAGAACAAAAAAAAAAAAAAAAATGCCTGACACTTTTATCATTAAGATCTTTCTGTAAATGTTACAGTATGTGTGCAGTCAAATTTTATCTTTTCTAATTTACAATATACTATGAAATGTAACTTCATTTCATTCAGTATCCTTCATTCGTACTTCCAGAAATTATAACAAGTTTGTGATCTCTTCTTCTAATCTGCCTAGGCTGTGTTCAGACAGCCTTAAGTAAAATCCTTCTTGTTCTCTGGCCATGTCAGGGACTAAGTCTGCTCTTTATACAACAATTTTTAGGCTGCTTCAAGTAATGCTGCTAAAAAAAGCCATGAGAGACTAATCAACTTTCCTGCCCATGCTCTTAATCACCTACGTAATCCATTCTCTACTGACCAGAGATGAGGTATTTGAGAAACTAGCCTGTATCCCAAGATGTGGCCTTCAATTTTTCTTAGAGAAACAACATTTTTCACTGCAGGACTTTAAAAAAAGCAGACAACTATTTAACAAATCTACTCACCTTTATTTCTTCTTTGAGAAAAAAGAAAGGAAATGCCAATATAATACATGTCGAATCCTTGCATATGAATATTCTATATTTTTAAATCATTGCCTTTTTAACAGGATTCTTTTGGGAAGCTAGAGAGTGATGTGGAGGTTTATGCAACACAGGAGATATGGGGAGAGCTTTCTGGAATGTAAATGTTGCAGTACAGTAATTATTTTTATGATCCAGGTTTAGAGGGAAAGGAGAAATAAATTCAAAAAGGGGAAACAAAGAAAGGGGGAAGAGAAGCAACAGGAGAGGAAAACAAATTGGAAGTGAAAGAAAAAAGGGAAATATGGAGGAGGAATATGTTTAAGAGGGAATTAGAAGAAGGGTGTTACTCTTTAACCTTGTAATACCCTATTACTATTGCTAACAGCAGGCCACAGGCTGTGTTATGTGTTTTCAAGTCCTCAGGTCTGTGGCTTGCCAGGGTTGCACTAGCTGAACTTTTCTTAACCTGCCTGCAGCTTTGTTTCGTATGGTTTAGCTGTAACTGCAATTTTTCTAATTACAAGGTGACCATGACTGGTTTGGTTTACTTCTTCTTATCTTTGTGTGATACAACCACAGCTATATACAGATGGCAACAATAAGTTATTCTGTGTAGAAGGAGATGCTTGTGACTCTGACACAATGACATAGTATAGAGAAATACAGACCTGATATTGTAGCAGAAGCCTTGAGGACTGGGAACACAGGACACAGTGCAGAGGTGTGGGGTGATAATAGGTGGGTCACAGGCAGGGACTGAAAACCCCACAGTTGTGAACAACTTATCCATGATCATTTAAAGAAACACAGACTTGTAGCTGGGTGAAAATTATTTTTAGAGGTAACAAAGAGAACAAAGAAATAGAATCTAACATTCATAAAAGGGAATATCTATAGTACATTCAGGTGTAACACAGAGGTGCACACAAATGGAGGAAGAACAAGGTGCAAAAGCATGTTTAGAAGAATGTAAAAATAACCTCTACTAGATGCTAGAGGGGAAAAAAACATCAACATCAGCATGCTATTTTTTCTAGCCAAGGACTCCAGATGCCCACCATAATCCCCTGGCGCCACTAGTACCACCACCAGAAAGAAGCCACCAGTCTTGAGAAACAGAGACATTAGGGAAGGGTGAACATAACAGCAAGATGATGGGTAGAAACTAAAATGTGTATATTAAAGTTTTAATCCTATAATTATTATTGTTTCTTTTCTGTAATAATATGATATTGACTAATAATGATTCTTGGATTAGATTGTTAGAATTTCAACTATACTAACAGTAAATTTCTATCTTCATACATAAGGTATGTTTCTACTTTACCCATAAAACAAGATTTATTTTTCTTCTTTTTAATAGGGGAAGGAGAAAAAGGGGAAAAGAGAAAACAGAACTGGAAAGAGAAAACAGAAGAGGAAAGTAAAAGAGAAGGAGAAAGAGGAGGCAGGTAACAATATTTAAATATACAAATATTGCTAAGTAAAAGAAAATTGTTTTTATTAGAGATGAGGAAAGAAGGAAATAAAAAAAAAATAACTGCAAATTGCTTTACATAGGCAACTCCTTAGGTAAGAAAGTGTTTCAAGGAAATGTTTGGCTTTATCTTCTTGCATTGTATCCCAGCATGGTAGTCAGCTTTGGAAAGACTTGAAAGACTTTTCCTGTCTTTTTCCGATCAACTCTAGAGGCCTGGTCTTAAGAATATCACCTACACAGCAGAGAAATGAAAATTGTTCTCTTCTTTTATTATTATTATTTGTTTACTCAGCAGAGAAATGTGTGTTGGAATTTATTGCTGATACAGAAAGAAGTACAACTGATCTGTAGTAGTGGGCCATTCTTTCAGACCTCCAAAGGCATTTGGCATTGAGCTGCAAATATACAAAAGCTTCTGTAACATGACTCCTGCTGTTCTTCACCACTGGGCTCTGTAGGCAGCAACACTGCAATGCAAAGACAGAGAAAGCAAAATAAAGAAGGAAGAAGATTTCATTTGGTGTAAATTGACTTTAGTGATGCTGCATCAGTTTACACTGATGGGACATCTGTTCTGAGAAGTCTACGGCACTGACCGTACCTTCTGCTCTAGGCAAACACTGTATTGACTTTGCTGCACTTCTGTTTCCAGTTGTCTGCATTTTATTTCAAGTTTGCAGTACTTGGATGGTGGTGGGGTTTTTCTTCCCTGTTTACTTGTTTGTTTGTTCTTCTAAGCTCCAACTCCTGAAATAAAAAGAAAAACAAGAAAAAAGCATCATTACTTAAATATCCAAACCACATTAAAAAAATAATCCACATCCTTAAATACATGTTAAAGTAATAATCCAAAAGAGATGAAGCAAAGAAAGATTAGAGATTTTTTAAGACAACACCTCTTTTAGGGACATAGCTATATTCTATAGGAGATTCATCAGGTGATTACCTAAATTTCATAGTAAGAATGTCAGATACTCTACACTGTTAAAGTGTCATTCATTGCAGCAGATTTACAGAGATAATATGGAAAACATAAAAAGTAAAGCTGTGTCAAGAGTTTTTATTCTGAGAAGATGAACTGCAACAGAATCATGCCTCCTTTTTGGCAGTGAATGACATTATGTGTGTGTATTCACATGTGTGCGTATGGATGCTGGATGCATGATTCCTGTGTGTGACTGTCATTCATCAGGCTAGATTTTCATTCATATTACAGTATTTAAATTGCTGAGGGGTGAGTCTTGCTGGCTTCAAATCATATCTTCCTCTCAGACCTGCACTTGTTTGAATTTTAAATAAAAAAAGGAAAAAGGAGGCAGCTTATACGTATGTGTGAAACTGCAGCACACCTCTTGCTTTCATGCTCTAGCAGAAGCAAAGACAGTGCCATGCTTACTCACCTTGTTAAATTTTTAACTCCAAAAACCCACACACTGCCTCATATTGAGAATGGAGCACCTGTTATTTTGTTTGGTTTTCAGTAAGCAGCTTGCTTGAGAGATTCAATGGAAGGCAAAATAAGGCCAGAAATTAAGATTAAACAGGAAAATAATCCAATTCTTATGTACCTAAAAAAAAAAAAAAATTAAAAACTCTACAGCAACTTTTATCAATTTAATATCAGAATATAACGGTGAATTAAATAGAAGCTGAATCAGAGTTAAGGCTAGAAATAATGTTTATTTGGATAGCTGAACTAAGAGCATCCATTTTCTCATTTCTGTCAGACAGGAATCTTATCATGCACGATCTTTCCTTTTCTTTTTTTTTTCCTGAGTGTTTTCAAATCCAGGCATTTTCTAGCTCTCACTCCTGTGGGCTGTAACTCTCACAAGATGGAGTTCTCTCTTCTGAGTTGGATTCTTATCCAATATATAGTCATTTCAGAATTTCTGGTGCCCGTTACTGTGTCACTCTGGCTTAGTTTTTTGAACTAAACTTAGTTATATCTCAATTTAACTGTGCATAAAATAGTTGTAAATGTGTTTATTTCTCACAGGATTTGGAGAAATTATTTCTTATATTTTCTCTCTCACACACTTTTATTGTTCTTTCAGTCTTACTTTATATTTCCCTATCTGTCTTATAACCAGCCATTAGAGTGAAATCCATTCTCTATCGAAGGCAACAGTAAATGTCCCTGACTTTGTTATTTTATATATATATAATCATAGAATCATACAATCATAAAATAGTTAGGGTTGGA
>NW_009915075.1:0-1718 GCF_000696875.1 Nestor notabilis | reverse complement strand
GCCCCGGCATCCTGCGCCCTGCCGCTGTGCTTGTCTCTCCCTTTGCCCTGCTTTCAGCTGTAGCAGTTAATTCTCTGGTGCGGTGCTGTGTTTCGGCTTTACTCTGAGAATAATGCTGGTGAGGCGCCGATGCTTCAGTTGTTGCTCACCCGCGTTTACCCCGATCAAGGACTTTTCGGTCCCTCGTGCTCTGCCCGTGGGGGGCGGGGCACAAGAAGGAGGGAGGGAGCAGAGAAAGGACACCGGACCTGAACTAGCCAAAGGCGTATCTCATGCATCCCACAGCATGTTGTGCTCGGTCTAGAAACTGGGGGGAGTTACCCGGGGGGTCCTTAGTTCACACTGTGTCTTCCTTGCTGTGTGGGGGGGCACAAGAAGGAGGGAGGAAGCAGAGACAGGACACCGGACCTGAACTAGCCAAAGGCGTATCTCATGCATCCCACAGCATGTTGTGCTCGGTCTAGAAACTGGGGGGAGTTACCCGGGGGGTCCTTAGTTCACACTGCATCTTCCTTGATAGGGCAAGGGAAATAGCCGTTTACAAACTAGCCAAGGAATTCCCTGTTTCTCGCTTCTGTTCTAAAATTGCAGTTATTTTGTAAATGAGACTGTGTATTGTAGCTTTAAGATGCTGAAAGACCTGGAGGCTGAAATTCTTTCCCCCTGAAATCAGTAAGGGCTGCTGCAGCAGGGCGCATTGCCCTCCTTTTGTTCTGCAAACAGACCTTGGTGTGTTGTGCCCTGGTGGACCCAGCTAATCACAGCTTTACTGTTGAGACTGCCAGCAAGGATTTCAGTTGCTGCTGCTGCTCTCCTGGTTTCCCCCGGTTTAGGCACGTGTCTTGCTACCATAAAGTCATTGGGTTTCTTCATAAATGCTTACTATTGTAGATGCAGAGGCACCGTTGTGAGGGAGCTGATGCGGATCTCGATCTGTGTTGCAAGGTGCTTGTAGCAGGAGACGCATCAAGTTACCAGACTGGGTGGGTTTAGGGCTTCTCTAGTTCATGGCAAGTAATTTCAAGTCTCAGTCTGTTGAGACCAGGCAGAATCTTTATTTGCTTTGCTGCTGACTTGCCCTGGTCATCGAGCTGAAGGCTTTCAGAGTCGCCGTTGTGAGGGAGCTGATGCGGATCTCAATCTGTGTTGCAAGGTGCTTGTAGCAGGAGACGCATCAAGTTACCAGACTGGGTGGGTTTAGGGCTTCTCTAGTTCATGGCAAGTAATTTCAAGTCTCAGTCTGTTGAGACCAGGCAGAATCTTTATTTGCTTTGCTGCTGATTTGCCCTGGTCATCGAGCTGAAGGCTTTAGATCGAGGAGCAGTTGATCTAAGGCTTGTTCATGTCATTTTATACCATTTAAAAATTATGCTGCCTGAAACTTAAACTGAGTTTTTCTAGTTAAGCCTTTACGGATGCCCTTTAAATCCCAGTGCTTTTAAGGTATGAGATAGCTATGGATGGCCCAGTATGCAGCCTATGCCTACAGCACTCTACAGGACAAAATATGTATGACCTTATGGGTCACTCCGTGCGGCTAAAAACGAGTGTAGTGTCACAGGAGGTTATTTGAGAATGAATTGGAAATGTTCCAGGACTTGTTGACTCGTTTGTGGGAAGCCTGTGGTTTGTAGATTGTCCTGGTGCTCTGTGGCCAGGCTCCTGGCTGTGTGTTGTCTATGCAGGTGTCGAGCAGGCTCCTTGCTTCATCATGGAGT
>NW_009915074.1:0-25266 GCF_000696875.1 Nestor notabilis | reverse complement strand
TGCAGGACAGTGTCGAATGCCTTGCACAAGTTGTCGAATGCCCAAAATATTCATTTTGCAAAATGCACATTGAAATGCAAAATTATATTTACACCCATGCAAATGTATGTGCTCTTCCAGAGGGTATTGAAGAGTGAAAAGCAAACTTTAAATAAGCCAAACAAATTTGCTTTCAATTTTAAGAGAATATTCAAGAGGAGAAAACTGCAGCCTACACTGAGCCTCATTTGACATTGGAAATACGAACATTGGCCATAGCAGTGGTGTAATACAGATAAATTTGCTTAGGTAACCAAACAGAAAATTTATAAACGTAAGTAGAATATTGTAAGATAAATATGTTAAATTTAACTTTAAATTGTCAACTAGCAGCCTTATTTACAGATGATTCTATTTATCTATTTTTTATCTATTGAAAGTCAGTTAAAAACCATAGATTAAATACATCTCCTTTCTACTGGAATTTATGGCATTTTGACACTGGGGGGAGGGAATACACCTAAAAACAAGAAATATTTTGCAAAACGAAATTTAGAGATATTGAGTTTATAATAGTTTGAGATTTTGTTAATGTGTGGTATGTGTATATCAGTTCTTACCTTTACCTTTTTTTGATATTTCATAATGTAAAATAATTTTCAAGGAGAGCTCCATTCCAGTGAATATGAAACAAAATACAAATTTGTCAAACAAGAATGGTCCTTGGATTAAAGCAGTTTGAAACAAAGCCTGGATAGTCAGAAATCAGCCCATGAATGAATATCTTTATAAAAAGCATTGGGGAATGTCCAATCCAGAAAACAATTCACCTAGTCCGAAAAAGACAAAAATGTCCACTTAAGAAACTGTGCAAGGAGCTAAACATGCTGACATCACCATCTCTTGGGTAATATTACACTACAGGCTTGTCTGGTTTGGTTGTTTGTTTTTATTCTCTTCATCCTATACAGTTCAAGTCCTGCAATGCCTTGTGAATACTCTTGCTGATGTGGCACTCAAGTCTTTGTAGGGTTGGAGGCTGTAACTAGGGGTGTTGCATGTGTGTTACCCCTCCAGGATGCCCAGAACAGAGAAAGACACAAAGGCCAAGTTTACCTTGGGAAAAGTGACAGTAAAAGTGGGTTTTTCACTGAGAGTTGCCCATTTCCATTTTGTGTTTCCATGTTGTGTTTCATGGGATGCTTGCAAAGTCAGGCAAGGTTTCTTCCTGCTCATGTTTCATCATGAGAAATAGTGGTTTCACAAGACAAATCTTGCCTTCCTTACAACAGTAGGATTATGCAGGTAAAAATGAGAGCATAACAAATCCCTGGTACAAGCCAAAAGCCTGGTAGACTTTTGCACAGCATTTAAGCAAAAGACAGAGTCTTCGGTTTGGCAGTAGAAGCTGGCTGAAGTTTTGTTAATCCTCCCACCAAAAATGCCAATTTCTATTTAGGAAATAAACCACTGTATTTCTTCGTTTATATGCAGAACTCATCATGTTTAAACTCTGGAGGAAGCTCCAGGACTATAGGACAAAGAAAGTAGTAGTAATAAATAGACATAACAGGCTGGGATAAAATTGAGGTACTCAAAATAGCATTACCCCCAGATGATGTCAGAGCTTTAACTCTTTATATGCTTTCTGATGTGATTTAAATTAGCAGTAGAAGTCAGTCTGTTGTTTAGATTCAAGCAGCATGGCTAGTACTCCCAGGCCCTAGTAGAGGTCATATATTATGACCTCAAGACCAAGGAAATAAAACTGCCTCAAAATGTGTCTCTCAGGCATTTTGTTACAACAAACTTACTTGTTTGTCTGAACTACTTTGTATCTAAATGGGAGGGAAGACATAACCTTTCAGCAAAAGTGTGGAGAAATATATTGGGAACATTGCTTCGTGTTTTCAGGGAAGGTGGAACCCAAAGGCAGATGTGGCCCCTAGCCCTATACATCTGTGCATCCTTCTTCCCCATGTCTCCTCCCCTCAGTCCAGGCTCGTTTGTCAAAGAGAAAGGGATGGTTCATCCAACTGCTAATGCTCTGTGCTGAAGTTACGTTGGTCATGATGTGCAGATGTTATTTCAACAGCTTGGTTTGTGCAATTAAATATACACTTAAATGTGCATAATCTGAGCAGTTGGATTGATTTAACATCAGTGCAGGAACCTTAGCTTTCAGTTTCCATGAATTATGTGTGTTTGAATTCTGAACCTTACTGCTGTACTAATGTAGTCATTTGCATTTAATGACACAGCTAAGCTGAATAGGTTTGCCACCTCTTAAACTCTTAGAAGTTTCAGATCTGTGAAAATCGCTTGCTGAAAATACAAACAACAGCTGGTAGATTTCCTGTCTGAAACGCTGTAGGCTTGATCATGAAAAGAGAAGAAACACAACATCAACAAGATCTTATGAATCTTTTGATATAATTTTATGACCATTGTCTTCATATACTATGCTCCTTGTATCTACATTATAATAAAAGTTAAATAAAACAAAATTATTTAATATTCCTTTCAAAACATAACTACAGAAGGATGCCTGACAGAACCACCAAAGAGATGACAGGAACATAGTACCTATCTAAGATATTTTTTTTCTTATTTTTTTTTCTTAATGAAGCAACCAAACAATGTAGACAGATCTGAAGGAAGATGTCAGAAACATTCAAAACAGACTTGCTCTGACAATGGGTTACAGTAGAAGTTATCCCCGATTTCAAGGTGCAGACCCTAATGCCCTTCCTGCTGCTGAGGTGTGCCTTACTGCATCAGCAGGTCTGTTACTTTCATCAGTGATGCTGCAAAGCATGGGGCTTTGTCACTTGGAGTTTTGCTGCATTCAAGGAGAAGGTCACTAGAGAGGAAGATCACACTACAGTATTCAGGGCTTCTGACACCACAGTGTTTACTCTCCCAAGTAAAGCACAGGGGCATGGCCATGCCAACACTATAGAAACTGGTCTCATAGGGTAGGAAGAGGGCCATCTCCAGGGAGCTATGTAGAAATCACCATCAACTAGGAGTTAGACTCAAAATAGCATACTCAAATTGCTCTTTGGAGATAGGTCTTTCTCTCAAGTACCTGCAGAAGAAATAAAGGAAGCCTTGCCTCCAGCAAGGCACCACAGTAATTTTCTTGGTACTGTTTGGTGTGAACACCATTTCATGACTAAGGACCATATTGTCCAAGGTACTTTGGTAGCTATCTCCTGATGACTTCAGCAGTAACATCCAAGTGTGGCTGAGGATGTGGGAGTAAGTTCCCATCACCTTAACTGTGGGCATATAGTTAGACCTATATGGAGGCATTTAAACAATGGGATAACTTATTGTTCCATTCAGTGTGTATTGAATCTGGCATTTATAAGTTCGATAAATTCCAAAAGATTAATAAATATTTAGTTGAAAGAAAAAGATAATTTAATTATATATACACACAATTTGCTACTAGTTATAGTTATTTTTTAAAATATTTGGTTCAGAACATTAACAGTAATTCTACTTCCCCTTAAACTTTTGATCTAAGTATTTCTGGAGTTATCTCAAATTGCTATATTCTTCTCGTTAGAAAGTTAATATCAACAATTTCTTCTTTTTAGGAAAAAAAAAAGTAGAATTTGACATCTTTAAAACTGACTTGTATTTTTAAAATTACTTTGCATTTAGCTAAAATTAAAAAAATAATTTTCACATGAAAGCAGCTTTCAAATTTCAAAAAGATATTGATTCTAGTTCAATGTTTTTGACAAGTTTGTATAATAAGTTATCTTATTACATGAAACCATTAGTTGCTTTTTAACCTCATAGCCACCTGGAACATACAAAAAGAGAGATATAAAAGTGTAAAATGGAAGAAGAAAAATACAACTCTCAGAGGAATATCAAACCTTTCAGCTGGAGGGTTAAGTATGAGCATTAAAAACAATCCAATTAAAACTGAAAACAAGGATGTACTAAATTGCCCAACTATAATAAATTCATTATGTATGGATAAAGGAAAACATAAAAATCCATAATAAATACATGTTCTTCTTAAGTACAATTGTTTGTAAAAATAAGTGAAGCAGATTATCCTGAATTCCAGACACATGTTCTCAATAGTTTGGTGGATTTAGCAATGCAGAGGTACCAACACTGCTTGGGGAGGTAGGGGATGTGTAGTAGCAGTAAAGTGTAATGGGATAACAATCTCATATAAAATTTAAGCCTACTGTACAAAAACTAGGAAATAGAAGTAGGAATCTGACGTTTCTCATCATTAAACTTCAAAGAATATACCTTGTGTTTCTGTGATTTTATAGATGATTTAAATACCAATGTAATGCTAGCTTTTTGCTTCTCTCTTGTAATAATAATGATGGAATAACTGGGCTTAGATTTTCCAAAAACCTGATCTCCCTGTTTCAGCCTCTAGACAATCAAGTTTCCAAAGTGGTTTATCCCTGGCAGTTCCCCTCACAGCAGAGAAAAGAGAAGCACTTTTGTTCAGGTACTCTTACAAACCCAGGGTCACTTTCATGCTTCAGCTACATAGTCCAAACTCTAGTAAGAGTTGTTGTCAACCATAAGGTTCATAAGGCTCAGACCTGCCTTTAGAATCACATATGTTAATGTAAATAAATGGTTTTAAACTAGAAGACAGAAGACTTTGCATGACTATTGTAATTTTCTCTCCCAAGTTTCAGGGACTTCCCAAGGTTGGAAGGAAAATAGTTACTGGCAGTTGAGTAAGAAATATATGGTATCAGCAAAATAAAAAAAACAGGAACAAAGGAAAAAAAATACAGAATAAAAAGCAACCAAAATGACAGTGAACTCGCAGGCTAGTATAGCTACTGAAAATGGCAACTACCTGCAGTCTTTTCACCAAAAGCCTTTGCTTTTCTACAAATAGCGTGTGCAGTATTTGCATGCAGGCAGTGTCAGAGGGCAGACTTACACAATGATTGGGATTGTGCAGAGAAACTGATTCATCAGGGTCCAGTGCATTCTTAAGGAGAAAATCTAGAACGAGTGCCATTATTTCAGGGTACATTTCTCACTCACTGAGTCAAGATTCCCAGGAGCTATGAAAGGCAATCATGCAGTTCTCAAGTGATTGGAAATGTCATTATAATGTAAAATGCAGAAAACTTAATCTCCATCTCTTTCCACAGCTTTTTTCCTGCCTGGACAGATGTTCCTTGTCAGCCTCTTGAAAAATACATGGACCGTAATACAGGCTTACTCTGGTCACTGCTAACCAGTGGTGTTAGCCTAAGTATTAGTTAAAGGCAAGAATAGGAACAGGCAAACTTACTCTAAATAAAATATAAGCAGCTTGCTGGCCAAGTTGAGCAGAGAGGTGTTCTAAAAACCGGGAGACAAGGTAAACCAACATATGGGACAAATTGGTCTCTGGATCCCAGTGAAAGGACCTCCAAAATTCTTCAACACTCATAGCCCAAAGTGCAAGGAAGAGCACAAGCTCCAGATACGTCACAAAACAAAAATCATCCCGGTCCCATGTCTTCTTGGGATTTAACCTGCTAGACACAGTCACCTTCCCAAAGTCTGCCTGAAGAGTGAAGCTGGGCATGATGTAATGCATCACTTTAGCTATAGAGCTGGTACTGTGAAATTCTGCTTGTGTGTACTGCTCCTCAGATTTCTGCAAAGCATTGCCTTGGATTTTCTCAATTCCTATTTAAGCCACCCCAGCCTACCTTCAGAAAAGAAAAGAGTTAAACCAAAAGCTGGTATGACACAGCCTCCCCACGCCTCTTATAATTCTTATAAATCTAAGGTCATAGTGATCATCTCCCATGATTTTTTTCTATTTACCATATTTACAGTCCAGTGCTTGTCAGTCTGATCACCCTTACCAGGCAAGCGTTTATGTTATTTTGAAGAGAACAAACTTGCTTGACCCTTACTTGGCCTTAGGTCAAATTTCTCTTCAGAAAGCCTAGAAATGGGTGGCAGGGAGAATTAATTTCCCTGTCTGAGAAACTGTGATTCCTTCTATGTGCTGTGCCAATTTTGGGCAAGTGCAGGTGAGTGGGAAAGTTTGCAGGATTACTTGAAGGTGAAGAGCTATTTGAATTAGGGAAAAAAAGACGTAATGAATATAAGCAAAAGTTGTGTTGCATAAAACAAGCCAGACAGTCTTCAGACCACTGAGGCTGAAACAGAAGTTGTCAAAGTCTCTGTTTCCACCTAAACAATGGCTTCACATATCAGGTGAGGTTCTGCCCTGCAATCTTTTGGGACAGTCATAAACTCCAGTAACCATTGGCAAGATTATTGTCATTTAATTCCTGCTAGATTATAGAGGTGTATCATACACTCATATAGACTAGAATTAAAAATATAATAAAAATATAATTCCTGCAAGATATATTTCTTATACTAACCCAAGCCTGTTCTTTCCCTTGCCATTGTAACAGAACTGATTTCTCCATCCAGAATGAATCACTTCTGTTGCAAGCCTGTGGCAATGAGCAGGCCTCTCAAAAAGGGAAAGAAGAAGAAGAAAAGGTATTTTTCTAACAACAAAACAAGTTGAAACCTGAATTCCCAACTTAGTGCATAATCAGACAGTGCTCCAATTTTTTGACTGCCATGGGAATGAAGCATGAATAAGTACTAGATATAGAGCCCAACCTGAATAAACTATATAGATAAGGAACAATACATTTTAAAAAAGTGATTGATTGATTGATTGCAAAATGGTAAAACAAGCAGGTATTAACACAGATTTTTTTCACAAGGGAAACATACTTATTTATGTTAGCCTCCTACAGAAATATATGGTCCCAAATTTGCTAACATAGGTATGCTTATGAATGCATTTATGTCTCATTCCTTTAGGTGTCTTTATTTTGATGAATTAATCCTTTGCTGTTAATGACATATTTTTCTGTTTATTTTTAGAAAGTCCTCAAATTAGAACAGTATGAAGGGTTTCCTCTCCTCCCCTAAATAATTTATTCACAGAAAATTGCAGGTTCCATCAACCCAAGGCTACTCATGAGTCTGCATAAATTCAGTGAACAGAGACAACAGAAAGCAAAGAAGAAAAACTTAATAGCAAGCTAGAGAACTAGAAGATGGTGAAGGTATGTTTTATAGTTCAGTTCTCAGAGAATCCAGTGTTTTGGTCCATCCACCATACAAACAATTCACCAATTTGTAAGAATGTATGAATCATGTTGCAGAACTACAGTGTAGAAGAACCAGGGTACAAGTAATTGATGTAGTTATCTGTCCATCCCTCTAGTATACTTCCCAATGAAATATGTGTAGGGCTAACACAATGTGGTGCTTCCCCAGAGTGCTCTCATATATGCTGCAGGGTGCATTCTTAGCACTGGGGTGGGCGACTTGGCATTTAATAACTCTTCAAGCATTTATTTTCTTGGAATGTGCCTTGTGGCTTTTCCACATGCATGTAAGTGATCAGCAGCTACACTGCTCTGTGGTCATGAGCCCCTCAGTCTAATGCCATGTGTCATGAAGGAGCACTTGTTTTCTTTGTTTTGAACCTAGTCTTGCCTAGTTTCATTTGATGTCTTCTAGTTTTCAAATTGGAAGAGACAGGGGACATTGATCCCTGTTCCTGTTCTCTATGCCTTCTGGTGGTTTTATGGTCCAAAGCCAAATCGAAAAAGCAAAAAGATGTCCTTTGCTAGGATGCTTTTTGTTACCCATAGCTACAGTATAAGGGCTGCACGTACAGAGGGCTTTACAGCAGCTGGGAAGGATTTTTATCATGACTAACAATGATATGTGATGAGTCCAGCTGAACTGAAAGGCCATAGGTCTTGCACACTTTTACACCTAAATAATTTATATGTCTTCTTTTAAATATAAATTCACCTCAGAATCAAAATGCACAAATTCATCCAAGTCTCACCTTCAGACTTTTATTTCCCAGCATTATCTTCACATGTGAATGTAAAATGCCTAAATCGTTAGGCTTTACTGCTTTTCTAGCTGAGCATGTGGTTTGAGGGTTTTGACACAACCACTCACAGTTTGGGATTCAATGGCTTCTAGCAGGGCTGTAGGTAGCCACACTGAAATACTTGCCTTCCAGAGTAAGGAAAGAGGACAATGAAGAAAAGTCTTCATGTAGGGGGAAGGACAAGGGTGGCTGTGGTTTTCTATGTGCCCAGTTAAGCACCACACCACCAACTTGTCAGCAGGGCAGGAGACTAGTTATTTGTGCATTGCTTGTGGTCCAGATCCCCAGCTGCATCCCAGCATGGTCTGCTGCAGCACCTCAGTGAATCACACCCAGCATCCCTGTAAACATTTCCCTTCAACAACAGCCCTGCAGGCTGCCGCCATGTATTTGCATTACTGCACAAATACTTTCTGTTGTGAACAATGTAAAAATCATTGCCCATTGTGCGTCAGCTCCTTTAGTGTATTCTGAAAATAGAACATCCAGTGAAGTAGTGTAACGTTGTGTCTGGGTCTTGGTGGGGTTTTTTCAGTTAGGATTTTTTGTGCTTTTTTTTTTCCCCAACTATTTTCATGCTCTTTCAATGATCTGGTGGTGAAGCATCTGTCATGTATAGCAATCTTTTGCACTGATATTGGTGCTTCTTAGGCAGTTGAAATGAAACATCCTCTTCTTCGCAGAAGGATGGATTTCAGCTATTGGCTGGTGTACAGGAATAGTTCCATCTGCCTGTGAGAGGTAGCTCTTTCTGGGGCATGGCAGGGCTACTGTTTAGCAGCATGCGACACTAGGGCATTGAAATAAAAATATTATATCAAGCAGAAAGTGCAGGGTAAGTCCAGATGGGCTGATTGCAATACAGTTCAAACTGAGATTTATTTTTCCCTCTGTGTATTGTGTCAGTTTATATCACAGTGGCTTTGGATTTTTTGGTTCACTGAGGAGCTGACTTCCAGTTTAACTTTTAATTTTTGTATCTGTATTGCTGTAGAAACAGGGATTCCCTTTGGAAATGTTGAATTGTTTTGCTGAAAGAGTGACTGCTCTACAGCCACATTCAACCCCTATCGTGGTGTATGTGGATTCGTATCACCCTTCTGCTACAAAAATAAACCAATACACCACCTAAGCAGCATTAAAGCTCCATCCCAAAAAGAGATATGAAAGCATCCCAGAGGTTGCATATAGGAAAGGCCTATATAAGATGCAGCTGTGATGGGATGATTCTGTCCTCTTAGCTCCAGTAAGGGCAAGGAGCAATTAGGGGAATATCCAGTTCCAAATGTATATATATATATATATAGGCATGTATGCATATGTATCTATAAATGTGTGTGTATGCATGTGTGTACATATATATGCACATATATATGGGGAAACTGCCCCTTGGTTGCATGGAGAAGGGGCATCAGGCAGAGATGAAGCAGAAAACCTGCTGAAAAGTCTTGCTTTTGTGCTGGTAGGGCATAAGTTTATTGGAAGCAACAGGAAGGAGAAAAAGGAAGAGTCCTGGGAACTAAGAAATGTGTGTATCAATATTAGAGAAATACAGGCATATATCACTGGTTCCGACTTATCTCAAGGTATTAAACTGATTTCCCTCCTACCTCCTCACCCAAGTAATGTAAGAGGGTAAAACACAGCTAATATGTAATTTTTTTCACAAGGATCCTTGAAAAATACATTTTGTTTGATCAACTAAAGTCAGCTTTATCAGAAGAACAAACTATTAATGACAGAATAGATATTTTCTTAAGAAAAAAAAGTAATAAAAAATCAATTTCTCAATGAGAAGTATCTCAAGGAAAAAAATTACACTGATTTTCTACTATAGCAGAACAATTACTACTGAAAACTGAAGAACAACCAGGGACCCATTAATATATTAGTGAAAAGTGAGTATGGTATTGTTTTTCAGAAGGAAAACAAAAGTAAGAGGTGGAAGTCCTTCATACTGAACTAATTCCTTACAAAAAATGGAAGAACCAGTATCAAAGAAGTTATCACTGAACACATAAAGGTAAAAGAAATGAAGCATCTCTGGCACATGTCATGAGGAACAAATCTTCACAGATATACATATATATTAATATATATATTTAAAAAATATAAACTGATTCATGAACTCTGAAGTAGAGTTATGCATAATACAGAAGGCAGGTGCTTGTGATCACTCATTAGAAGGAAATTGCCTCTCACGCATTGACAAACTCTTTTTTGTTCTCCTGAAATTTTTCTGCAAGATACTTCTCTTGTTTAAACTTAGTAACAGTCTCATAAATGCTATGCTTTTGCCATTTTATGGTTTCATTTTTGGCATTCTTAAAATATTCACTTAGTACATAAGGAAGGTGAAACAGTACTGTACTATTTAAGTAACCGATCACATCACAGAAAGCATTAGTCTAGAACATATTAATGAAATTTGCCAGCAACCCACATACTAAAACATGTTTGCGTTAAGTGTTTCTTGAAAATTTCAAGTAAAAAATGTATCAGTAGCAATCAGACTGTTTGTACTATAGTTCATGAAGGAAAACACGATGTAAATTCACCAATAAATTATTCACCATCTCTGCTTTCAAGTGTAGTGAAAGCTTGCAAAAAGTCCATGACAAAGGGTAATGCTAAACAACAGTTCATAAAATGGAGTGGCACTATCAGGTAGCGTAGAGATTAGAGGCAGGTCTTGACTTAGTCAACATCCTCATTAATGATTGTAAAGCAGAAGTAAACAGAAACATAATAAAATCTGTAGATAGCTGTGAGGAACTGTGTATGCCAGCATGAAAGAAAGGGGAATAATACAAAAGAAACAGATATCAAATAAAATAACACTGCATGCTAAAAATCAAATAAAGAAAAAGATTTCATGCGTACTTAAGAGGAGAACCACAGGCATGTCTCCGATTAATTTTCCATCAGTCACCAAGCACTGGTAGCCTGGTAATAATCAGAATGGTTCTCATAGAAGTGAGTTGAACCACCAGTGAAGACTAAAAGAAGTATGAACCTGTTTGCACTAGCTGATAAGCACCCTCTTGTTAAGGAAAGTGGCAGAGAGAGCAAAAAGGTCTTCGGTGCTGTATGGTCAGGTGCACTGTTTGTGTTGCAGAGAGGCAGCAGCTTTTCTGATATAATCTACAGCAAGTCACCATCCTCTGTACGCCACCCCATTGATTATATTTTCAGTACTTTAAAAAATTTGTAAAATTACCATTTGAAATGTTTACAGGTGAGGATGCAAATAATACCAAAGGTATTTTATAAATCTGTAGACTTCAAATGATGCACCTAAAGGTGGTAAATTAGTAAATGACTCACAGAATGTTACTTGCCATGACTGTCCCACACCCCGTACTGAGATAGATGTTGTTGCTGAGGCCTCAAAGTGCTGTTTTGCCTGCCGTTTTCATTAGAAGCCATTCATGTTTTATTTAGATAGCTTCAATCAATGTGTCTGTTTTATTTTTCAGTTAAATCCTGCCAACGTAATCAACCTCGTCTGCAAATTGTTCTGCATTGTCAGTAAGCGACTGCCTTCCAGTATTGTAAACTTTGTGTGGTTAATTGTTCTTAGAGAATGGGGAATATTTCTTAGTAGCAGAGTAATCATTTATTTGACAATGCAATGGTGCTGTGTTTATTCTGAATACAGAATTCATCTCACACAGTTGTTTTTGGTATTTTTGCTGTTTGGTGCCTAACAGGTTCTCTTAGCTGGGGAAGCATATAGGGCGAGATGCCTGCTTTGCTGCTTTAAAAGTAGATTGGGGACAAATCTACTTTTGGGGAATTGAGGAATGATGGATCAATTTGGGGCTGTTCTGATGAGAAGCTCAACATGTCCCAGCAATGATGCAACCATATACATGGCTGCATCAAAAGAAGTGTGGCCAACAGGTTGAAGGAGGTGATTCTTCCCCTGTATTCCACTCTTGTGAGACCCCCACCTGGAGTACTGCATCCAGCTGTGGGGTCCCCAACACAAGAGGGGACCAGTATGAGTCCAGAGAAGGGCTGTGAGGATGATCAGAGGACTGAAGCATGTCTCCTATGAAGACAGGCTGAGAAAGTCGGGGTTGTTCAGCCTGGAGAGAGAAGGCTCAGGGGAGACCTTAGAGCAGCTTCCAGTACCTAAAGGGGGCCTACAAGAAATCTGGAGAGGGACTATTTACAAGGGCATGTAGTGATAGGACAAGGGGGAATGGCTTTAACAGGGAAAATTTTAATAGGGTAGATTTAAATTAGATATTAGGAAAAAATTCTTTACTATGAGCATGATGAGACACTGGCACAGGTTGCCCAGAGTACTTGTGGCTGTCCCATCCCTTGAAGTGTTCAAGGCCAGGCTGGATGGGGCTTTGAGTAACCTGGTCTCGTGGAAGGTGTTGCTGCCCATGGCAAGCGGGTTGGAATTAGAAGATCTTTACGGTCCCTTCCAACCCAAACCATTCTGTAATTCTATGATTTAGCTAGAAATACTTGCTCTGCTAAGGGAAGGTGCTGAGATATGTTATTAGTCAATGATAGAAAGCAAGTAGTAGGAGTAGGCTGTTCTCAATGTGGATGGAGCTCGCTGATGGAGTTCTGAAAAGCTCTGCTAGGAGCTATGCTATTCAACATGTTTATAAACAGTCTAGAAAAAGACCTATTGATAAAATTGAAAGGTCTGATAATTACAAAAAGTTGTTCAGTTTAGTGAAAAGTATTGACCAAAGATTTACTAAATTGTTTTTGAAGATGGAGAGGCTGGATAATAAAACATCACGTGAAACCCAGTGGAAGCAAACGTAAAGTGATGCACCTCGGAAAAAGCAATTCAAAGCTCATGAGTAAAATGTGCTGGCTGTAGTGGTCAGCAACAAGACCATGAAAACATCAACCTAGTGCTTGACTATGCTGAATAAAATCATAGGAGGTTTTAGGGAACAAACAGAACATACTTTTAAACCCTAGTACAAAACCATAGTTCATCCCCATTTTGAACAGTTTGTGCTGCTCTGGCCCCGTCACCCGCAAACAAAACATGAAAAATACAGTGGATAGTGACAAAGATGACAAAAGGTGTGTGTAGTTTCTCCATGATAAATGTGCAAGCAGGGTATGACTCTTGCCATGGGTCAGATTTGACTGAGAGGAGACAGGGTAGTCTCTGAGGCCACAATGCTAGAAGGAGACAGACAAAGGAGAAACTCATGGGGTGGTGAGCTGCAGCCTCACTGAGTCTTGTCAGGGCTGCTTTTATGGGTGTTCAATATCTGTATGGCTTCAAGGGAGAAACAGCATCAGATTGTGTGGCAGAAATCCAGAGAGCACTACTGAATGTGGGAAAAGACTTCCACATGTAATTGGGAGTACCTGGGAGAAAGTACCATGAGTGCTTGTGCTGTTCGTGCTCCTCCTGGGATGTGTGCTTAGTGCTCCAGCTGAAGCGTGTGTGTGGTGGTAGTGAGCGTGTGTGCGAGCTGTTTGCATCCAGAACATGAACCATATGCTGCTTTTAAATATGGAAACTGAGCAGACTTGTCTTCCTGATCAGACCTTATCTTTAAAATGATGACCAGCTTCTGGGACTTCCTTCTGTACTTACTTCCTGCTTCTGTGAACCTGAACATGGCTCTTGGGAAGAACCATTGTGAATTGACAGCTCCAGCAACTAGAAAAAAAAAATAGACATTATAATCACTGTCAGAGAAGGACTGGAAAGAGAAACTGAGAGCTTAATTGTGGCCGCAAAAGAATGGGGTCTTTGTATGAGCAATGATAAAATAAAGAGGGAAGGAAGTAGAGAGTTTAGGAATTGCAGTCAGGTTTTGTAGGCTGTTAGTGGTTCTGTTTGTGATCATACCAATACGCCTAGAGATTTTTAAAAGATGCAGCCTAGAATAGTAATAGGGAATGTGTTGCAATCTTAGTCCAAGTGAGAAACCCTAATGTATAAAAATCCCTTTGAGATTTCTTTTTTTTTTTTTTTGTTTGCTGTTAGTATCTATAATGTATGTGCTAGAAGATCCAGCATGGTGGCCTTAGAAAGGAAGGAAGGAGACTATATCATCTTGAACACTGCTTTTTGATTTCATAACAATGCCAGACTGAGAATGCAAAAGACAAACATAAATGATCAGCAATGACACAGAAAGCATAGTTGCAATTACTTAAAAATTATTTGAGAAAACCAATAGAGTACTGTGTATGCTGGAAGCATAACCATGGCCCATCCCAAAACCAAGTGTAAAACATGGTAATGGCATTCAAAACTCATTAATAGTTGGATCTGAATTGGAGACCCTGAAAACTTGGATGGTGGAGTGGAAAAACAATTACAACAACAGCAGTAACAGTGTCCAGTGGTTATTACTAACACATCTAGTGAAATGTGTTCTCATGTTTAGCATTTATCCATTTAGCTATGGATAAAAACCTGACTGATTTTGATGAACACTGAAAGGTAGCTGTCTGCAACAGAAAGAAATTCAACTTGATGAAGCAGATGGCCTCTCCTTGCCCAGTATTCCTTGTACAGGAAAACTGTGCATGAAGGGCAGCTAAGTATGGGTATGGCCTGAAATGCACACTTCTGCCTTGCCCACTCTGTTGGCTCCAGTTTCTGTGCACAGAATCAGCTTTTCAGCCAGAGTGGACAATTCAACTTCAAACTCTGTTTAACCTAGGGGCTGGGATACACAGGCTCAGGTTGCCAAAGAGACAAATGAGGGTCCTCACTAGGAGGGCAATATCTTACTGCCACCACTGAGTTAAACAATGGCTTTATTTCTTTAGGGAAGACCCTTACCTTTCAATCCAGGTGTAAAAGTAAACATGCTTTTCTTCAAAAGTATAAATGAGACCCAGGGATTTGTAAGAGGGGGATGCTTGAGGTCACAAAAAACAAAAAAAAGCCAGCAGTCTGTGGTTATTTGGTCACAGTCCCAACCTACAACATATCCACCTGTATGTCAGTCCTTGGAAGGACATCAAGGAGCAGGCAACAGGAGCTGTGTACCCTTTGAGCTAGAGAACAGCCACTTTCACAATTAAAAAGGAAAAACAATGCCTCAACTAGCCCATCAATAAGGTCAGTTTTTGAATCATTAGTCCAAGGCCTTTAATACAGAAGAGCATGAGTGTGAACAGCTGGTAATTAAGAGATATCAAGGCAAGCAGTGGAAGTAATTAAAGAAAAAAACCCCAACACTTGCACCCCCCAAAACAAATAAACCCAATAAACCCAAACAAAACAAAACACAAAGCCCTCCAAACAGAACAAAACAAATAAATAAAATAAAAAAAAAAACCCATACATCACAATGCAGTTGTGTTTTGACTTGGAACAGTGTAGCAGGGTCCAATGACACACTGCCCTTAGATTCATCACAAATTTCATGGGTACAGCTTGTTCCGCTCTTTACACACAAATGTTTACCTTCTTCAACATGCAAGTAGACATAAACTACAAGGAGGTTTGTGGGCTCTATTTAAAAAGGCTATTCTATAACAGAGTTTCAAAAAGCAGAAGGCAAGTAACTTATTATCTAGATTCAAATTTATGATGGACATCCTGGATGGATCATCACAAAGTAGATGTTTTTGCATCATATTTGATGCTGTTCTCCACTGCCACGTTAGGTATCTAGTTCCCAAAACCTGTCATGAACAATCATATGGCACCAGGTAAACAACAACGGAAAAAACAGCTGTACTGTAGCTCCCTTGCTGTACAGATCACTTGAGTAAGTTGAAGCTGAGTAGGACATACCAGGGGTAAAGGGTGTACCGGCTAACACAAGTAGCTGGATGCTCTGTGCACATCAGTGTTCTGAGCTCAAAACACTGCAGATACAAAAGCTGAAGTTAACTGAGGAGTGAGCCCAATGGCACATTATTTTGGAAAGAAAGATAATCTTGGTAACTGTCCTCAGTTTTCAGAAGAAACTGTGCTCTTGAAGTAAAAACTGCCTAGGTTTTGCTTTGAAGGCAGAACTGATACCATCTCCATTCATAGCTCAGCAGTTGAGTGTTGAAACAGGAATTTGCTGCTTCTGTTTGTCCCTCCATCTGACTGTCTTCGTAGACTTCAATTCTCTGTGTTGTGTCGTACTGAAGAGAACAGAAGATTAATAAAAGGCAAAATTCCCATAGCAGTTAGTTTGAAAAATCATACTTAACTTCTACCATTGTTAATGGCATTTGGGATTTTGACTGTGACCAGTGAAAGAGCCTGGTGATACAGGACACATCAATTGCCAGTCAATTTAGAGGGCCGTGGTATGGGATACAAACCTCCAAAATATATTGAATGTCACATCTGAAAAGCAATTCCAGTGCTTGGACCTTACTCCCTGACCACTGCTCTAAGCATCTTCTAAGTATAATAACATTCATATTCTCCAACTCATTATGCTGTTTTCATCTTGGCTTACCAAGAAGCTGTTGTATATACCAATATGTGTGGTATGTCCTATACATTAGGGTGTCTGGCTTAATTTGGAAATCTTAAAATGCATACTTGAATTATTGATTGTACAGCTCAGAAGATGAAATGAGATGGGGTAGACTTTAGAGTTATGAATAATAAACTCCTGCTCAGCCAAAGCTACTGAGTGGTAAGTTCAAGCTCAAAGAGATGCTACCACTACACATTTTCTATGTGCTAAATTTCAGGCTACCTACAGCCCATCCTACATGTTTGTTATTTTTCTTAATAGCCATGCAGAAGTAGGGAATAGTGTGTAAGGGATTTAGGAGCACAATTCCCACTTGCCTGTGGTTAGATTATGCGCCTGAAAAACTCCTTTGAAAGCTGCTCCAGACATCGATTGCTGTCAAGATTTCCATTTGGCTGAATAGGTGTTCTGAAAGGTCACTGACCTCCTTTTCTTGTGTGTTGGTTGATAACATTTTTATAGTCCAGCCTGTTATCCTTCATACAAGACATTAGGAATATCTTGCTTGCTCTCTTTTCCCTTTCAGAATTTGTTTCAGCAAGCCTTTCTCACCTTCTTTTTTCTCCAGCCCTAATGTGCACAAAACTAATTGGGTTCATCTGTAACTGTACTTCTGAACATCCAAGACTGCCCAGCACTTGAGTTGCCCTTTTTGCACTGTTACCGTATCAGTAACTTGGTAATGGGACACTCAGAATTTCACACAGCCCTCAGAGGTGGGTCCCCTGGCCATTTCTTACATTTCAATCATCTTTTCCTATTTGTTCTGTGCCTCTGCTGGTACATCTGGGTGTTTTGTTTGCTTTTTCTTTGGCTGCCAGACACTGCTGTTTGAAGATTAGATGTCCCATTTGTCTCGGATTATTTTCCTGTGACCCAATCAGGAGAAGCATTGAAAGATTTATAAAATTAATGTGTGAAACAAGGATGTGCCAATCAACTGTACAGAAGGGGGTAAAAACATTATTTCAGTGACTGCTGATACGAGCTAAAATAAAACTGAACTTCATAAAAAATCATTCTACTGATTTCTGAAATGGAGCCCAGGAGGCAGAAAGACCATGGAGGAGACTAAAAAGATCAATTGCATGTCTCTGCTCAACAAGCCATTTCTTAAAGCCCAGATTTTTGGTATAATCCCTTTGGCTATGTTTTGACCCAGTCTTACTTGATATATGCTTTTTTTTAAATTGTCATTAAATTGTACACATGAGTATCCAATCATGATTTCACCTTACATATGTATCACAAAGGGAGCTTCTGTTGTATTTGGTACCAACCACTCTACCTCATTTTACTATTTGAAATCATTGAAGTCTGTCTTTGCATTATTGATTTATTTCATTTTGGAACCTGATTTGCCCCTAACCATAGCATTTAGTTTTCAAATTAATTACAATCACTTTACCACTGCAGTATAACCTCAAGCGAGAAAGTTAATTTCCTATTCAGTTTAGAATTTTGCCATTAATACCATGAATACTAAATTCATACCACTGCAGTTGAAGTCCTCAGAGAGCGCCTTTAAAACACCAGCTTCTTAGCTGTGATCATTTCCTACTTTTGTTTCACAAATGGCTTTAAATCCTCTCATAGCATTGCAAGGAGAGTAGTATTTTTCCTTGGTTTCTTCTTTCAATCTTGCCTGCCAGGAGATAGGTGAGATAAGTGGTTACAGATGATATAAGCATTACAGGATAGATGGCTAAGAGTACTGCAGAAACACTGTGCCCAGCAGTCCTCAAGGGGCAATACAATATTTCTGCCAGTAACTCAAATTTCTCTCAAGCCCAGCAAGCAATGTGAACTGGAACTTTACATCAGCATAATTCATCCTGCATGCTAACTCTGCAGTGGATGCCAGGGGTGGATTTCCTCCTCTTCTTTGTGGGAGATTTTGGTTTCTTATATCCAGTAAAGACTCCATGGTCCTGGCTGATGGAGTCATGCTCAGTTACAGCATGCAGCATACGGCTTCAGGTACCCTATAGATTACGGCAAATACACTGATTTCCTAGGGACTATGGGCGCCAATTATCCATGTGGTATTTTGCTGTTCATTCATGAAAAACGTCTTGTTTTCCTGAAGGCCACAAGAGTAAATCAACAAGCAGCCCAAAAATTACTGTTTACCTTTTTGGTCCTAAAAGTCATTCTGCCTCTTCTTCTCAACCCCAGCCACTGGTTTTGCTGTTTATTGGATTTATCCTGGTTTCCCTGAACATTTCTGGCTTTTACCAGCAGCTGCAACCAATAAACCCCCTTGCCTCCAAATTTGCTGCCAGTCCCAGGGAAGCCTCTCTGGCGGCACAGCTTATTTTACTCTGCTATTTCTGCTTCCTGTTGTTTCAGCAATAACTATGTAGAAGGCCATTAAATTGCTCTTTCCATTTAGCCTGGCTGAAGCATACTCAGCACACCCATCTGCTTTAATGTAGCTTCTAGATCAAAGCCCCCCTTTTACAACATCCAGTTGCATCTTCCAGACTAACTTATCCACACACAAAGAGAGGCTTCAAGCATCTATTTGAAAATATAATCAGAGCCTGCTCTGAGAATTCATGAGTTCAAATTAATGAGAAAAATAAATAAATAAAAAATCAACCCAAGTTCTTAAAAATGACATTCTAGTGATATTTTTTATTTTCTCCCACATTATTTAAGTACTGGAACAACAGAGACAGGTCATGCTTTCCAAACAATTGAAGTCACTTGAAATCATAAAAGAAGGCTGTATTGCTGTATTGTTATGTATTGCTGTATTGTTAAATTTCAATTAAGCTAAATTATTAATGATTATTGTGTCTAATTGCCTTATGACCTCGACTACAGACATATTCAGGTCAGCAGCTCAAATAATTCTTATGCAGAGCCATTTTGCAACCCATGCCTAAGCCACCCATCACCACCAGTCTTCCACAGTGGGTTTTCACAGCCAAGTCGCAATGGCATTGTGATTGGGATGGATCTGGGCATGCAAGTCAAGGACAGTAGTTTGCTTGGACTGAATACCATACTTTTCAGGGCAACATCCTATCCTGAGCACTTGTGCCAGGAAGTCTTCTCATGTCCCTACAACCTATGCTTCAACAAGCATTGAAACAGCACCACCAGCTACCAAAAGAGGATTGCAGCAGGAGTATTTCTGTTATTGAGGTATTGAGAACTCATCTTCTGCTGTGTAAGGCATTGGACTGAATTATACAGGCTGCAAGGAAATATGTCAACTGCAAGTTAGGGACCAGATACCCCATGGCACTTTCTGTCCTTCTTACTGGTCTGATGATGCCATAACTGGCCAGTGTGCTACCCCTTAAGTGGAAAAGTATTTTTTGACATTCCATGTTTTCAAAATAATAAAAAAAGAAATGTTTATTGTATTTTACATGTAATATGGGAGGGGGTCTTCTGTTAGTTTTTTAAGGCTATTCTCACTGCCTGAAAAATGGTATTCAAATGAAGGTGAAGGTACATATCAGAGGGAGAAACTGCAAAAGAAGAAAAAAATATACTAATTGTCCACAAATTAGTCATCATTAATCCCCAGAATTAACTGAACTGAATGTTATCTGAGAAATGCACCATTAAAGTACTGAAACAGTCTTATCTCTGACTTTTTTTGACCCTTATGAAAACTAAAATTCATGAGAAAATGCAAGATGTCTTCTAAAATCAGTTTAACTCCAACTGAACCTGCAAAGAACAAAATACTTTAAGCAAATTATGTAGGTATGACAAGATGTCTCTCCAACAGCAACTGAAAAGCATTACCACCATAGCTCTTTTGAACATTAAAAACCATCTTTTTTTCTTTGGCTTGCCAAAGGGTCTTCAAGGTTTCATACAAGATGGCAGCATAACTGCTGGCCTGACTACCTAGCCCCAGATGTCTAACTCCCCTAATTGAAGCTGAGTGCTAGGCCATGAGGCACACGCAGGGAGAAGCAGGATGGGGTGGGAATCTTCTGCCACAAACTGTGGTTGCAGCAGAGGGCTTTAGCATGCTCAGCCTACCCAGCATGGCTGCTGGCATGAACCTCAGAGCTTGTGATGATGCTCAGATGAGAGAAGCATCACACTACCAATCCAAGTTTTAGGTAGTTCTGGCTGGATCCATGAGGAAATATTTCAGGTTTGAAAACGTATTTCCTGCTTGTCTTTGGCACAAAGCAATAACTGCTTTTGCACAGCCTGACTTTTGTATAGCTACCTCTACATGCATCTTAAAACCAGCAGTGCTGAGGTTTCCCATAGTAAAATCCCTGGTGACTAAATTCTCTAACAGGTTTGTAGCCAGAGCAAGCAGTGGGAGTGAAACATGTCTATCCCTGAGCAATATGGCTCACTCTGTGAATTTATTCAACCAGGGTTTTTACAAATGGAAACTGTGGAAACTGCTAACTTTCAGACACATGTAGGGGTAGAAACCCAGAAGTCAGGATAAGCATGCATCTCAATGCTGATTTCTGCCTATAAATTCCTCCTTATTTTGTTATTTGTCATGAGCCCAGTGTAAACAATCTCACTGATGCTCGTGCCTAAAAATGGGCATGGGAAAAGGCAAATACATGAGGAGCTCTCCCAATAGGGAGGGATCCCAGCCTGCTTTACTAAACCAGGGTTGCAGAGGAGGTGAGGAGTAGGAAGAAGAAAACACAGAATGCGCAGTCTGAAAGAGTCTAATTCAGCGCTACTATTGTTAAAGAAATTGGTGAGCTCCAGTTGTGGAGATTTTATGATGGAAATAGGGTTTATGAGGCATGAGCTGAGTTGTGCTGGATCTATAGTAGGAAGCCCATGATGTTTATTTGTGTCACTCCGTAGCATTTGTTTTTACAGTTATGTGTCATTGTCATGACAATACAACACATAGGAAAAAAACAGGTGAAAACCAAGTAAGCCACATAATACTTGACCATGAAGTAAAGAAAGCACTATGAGATACATTTTGTGCAGAAGAAATGGTTTAAAAAGTAATAATAATAATAATAAAAGCAAGCCAAAAAAGCATAAATATGTACCAATGAACTGGTCCAGATGACATGCATCTCTGAGAATAAGGTAATTCATTACTGACTGTAATGGCTCAGTGACAGTTGTTTATGGAAGTTCATAGAAATCTAAGAGAAAGCTAGAAAGAAAATAGGACACAAATCTTCAGTAAAAGAAGGGGTTGGGAAGGAAAAATAAAAAAGTGTCACACCTATTCTATCACAGGCAAATACAATTCACTAAACCTAATTTTAATCCACTGTAAAATAATGAAATAATCAATAAAGCTCTGCATCTACCTGGGGGATAGTGGAATAACGAGCAGGAAACGATGAGGTGCCAGAGTGGGTATGATGTGTGGCATCCTCCTGAAGAAGATGATGTGGAACCCAAAATACTGGGTGAACATGTTCAAATAATAAAACTTGAAATAGTTTTGGGTTTGGGTTTTTGTTGGTTTTTTTTTTGGGTTTTTTTTTTGGTATTTTTTTTTTTTTTTTTTACACAGGAGAAAACATTCTGGAAACATTTGAGGCTGTAATTTGGTTCTGTTGCAGATTTCTGGTGTAAAACACTGCACTGAATTTGAAGGCCTAAGGGCCGACAGCTTCTGCAAGCAAAAAAACTTGAATGCCAAGTGATAGATATGGAAAAGAATAGGAGTAGATTATAGAGAGTGTTACAAAATGATAGATAAGCACAACAAATCAATGCACATTGGGGTTGCTGGTGCAGGTCAGTTATATCCTTTGGTTGCAGGGAATTACTACTTTTAACGTAATCACACCTGGGATATTGCATTAAATTGCAATACCTCATTACCCATCCTTACAAAACATGAAAGAATTTGAGGGAATTCAGATCTGAAGAAGAAAAATTATCAGACTCTTGGAAAGAGTGACACATGAGGAAAGATTAAGTAGCTTAAATATATAGCTTATCTAATCAATAATTAAGCAAGGGAAGGACAATGAGTTAAAAATATGTAAGAGAAGGGTAGTTATTTTGGATGATGCATGGTCCCAATTCAGCACAGTGCTTAAACACATGCGCATATCCATCAGCCCTGCAAAACACATGCGTGTGATTTCAATGGAGCTTAAGCACATCCCTAAATTTAAACATTCATTGAAGCACTTTGATTAATTGGGGCCATAACCACAAGTGATGGTATGAAATTAAGAAACAGAAAAATGTAGGCTTGAACAGCAGGAACATCTTCCAAATGGTGAAATATATGAGACTGGGGAGTAATCACTCAAGGGAATTGGTGGAAACCTCAGCCCTGGACACCTTTCAAGTTTTGCTGGATAAGTACTGGGAAAATTGCCTCTGGGGAATGATCTTGCTGTTGCCTCTGGAGACCACAACTGCACAACCTAATACAACTTTTCTGTCTCTAACTTTTTCTGTACTGGCTTTCAGTATTAAGCATGAGACACTATTTTTATGAGCAATGACCGTGCCACTTCAGTGGTCTTCTGAAGCTCTTCCTTGCCTCCTGCCACAACTCCCTGTTTTTTTTCATTTTCATTATATGTAATGCCATAAGAGAAAACAAACAAGCAAATCGAAACAACCACACTTTAAGCCTGGTGGTGCTCTGTCTTTTCCCCACTCATTGACTAAACATTGATTTCAATCTCACCTCTGCATTGAAATAGAGCTTAAAGATATATATTTCAAATCTAATTTCAACTTGTACTGTTTTGTTTCATTCCCAGAGCATGTGTGGTGAATATCATCAGAGATATTATCGTATCTTGGAGAATGTCATATCTCTGAGCATCCCAGTAGAGGAAGTACTGAAGAGTTGGGGGTTTTGGGGGTTTCTTTGTTGTTTTTTATTTTTTTCTCCATGTTGCCCCTGGAAAAAGGGCTGTTACAGAAAAGGACTTTTCCAAGGATGGAGCGATAGATTCTCTCTGGGCTTTTCCCACTGGGGAGAATGATTTTGGTAAGCTAAATGTGAGGCCCCAAACACAATGACTGTTTAATTGCTTTAAAACATGCTTTTTCTGAAAGTAAACATTTGTAGAAGGCTGTGCATAATTCACTCAGGCTTTTGGGGGTATTCTGCAGTCTTGTGGGAAAAACCAGGTGTTCTCTAACCTGACTTTGCAGAGGTTTACTGGAAACAGAAATTGTTGAGACAAATCTGTTATAACTTTTAGATTTCCACACCCTCCACCCCTCAAAATTTCACCAGAATTGATATTCTTTCTTTATTTTTGCAGTGTCAGTGAGATAGGCCCTGATTTTATTATTGGGAAAACAGCATTTATGTTTATTGGTCTTAATTTTCCACAGCACATCAATGCATCCAGAATAGCAGTTCTTAACCTAAAATACACATTTCTATGCCTGTCTAACTAGTGATGCAGCTGGGAACACATGTCAGCATCTTCCTGACTCATGGTCCAACATAACAAACAAGATATTAATTCCTTTATCCCACTGAATAGGATGGTCTTGCAAGGTCTCCGTCTTTGGATATCCTCAAAGGCTTGTTAAAGAAACAGCTGATCAGGATAATCATGGAGTGGGTCTTCCACTGGGATAGACTGGCTGGTGTCATTTGGGCCCTTCCACCTCTCGGTTACAGTTTTCTTATGTTTAAAGCGAAGAGTGCAGCAGTGTCTCCCCAGATAGGTTGGATTACTGGGATAAGGTATGGTGTGTTGTATGCATCAGCACTCAGGCAATTAGAAAACTTTTAGGATTATTTTTTTGTCTTTTTTGTTAAAAGAGTTTGGTTTGTTTGGGTCCTTCTCTTTGTTTGGGTCCTTCTCTCCAAAACTAAAACCAAACGTACAATGTGCTCCCATGTTCCAGCCAAGCACCATTATTTCCAGTGGTCACTTGTAAGCGTTTAAGCTAACAAGTCTTAAAACAAAGGTAGACTTCTTGTCCCCTGTCCCAGGTGTCCTTGTTTCTCCAGAGTTCAGGGGATTTGTGTTTTCCACCTTCTGGGGGCCCTAGGGCAGGGACAGAGTGTTTCCACAGTCTGCTGGGAGGCTGCCCTGAGCAGGGAGAGGGTCTGTGATCAGCAGGCTGGCTGCTGAGGGCCACAGAAGTGATATGAGGGCTGGAGCAATTCTCCTTTGAGGAAAGGCTGAAGAGAGTTGAGGTTGTTCAGCCTGGAGAAGGTTCTGGGGAGCCCTTATGGCGGCTTTTCAGTTCTTAAAAAGGGCCTACAGGAAAGATGTGAAGAGTCTTTTTAGCAGGGCCTGTTGCGATAGAATGAGGGGTAATGGTGTTAAACTAAAAGAGGGGAGATTCAGGCTGGATGTGAGGAAGAAATGTTTTACAATGAGGGTGGTAAAACACCGGCACAGGTTGCCCAGAGAGGTGGTGGATGCGCCATCCCTGGAGACATTCAAGACCAGGATATGGTTCTGAGCAACCTGATCTGCTTGAAGACGTTCCTACGCTTTGCAGAGGGTTGGACTAGATGAGCTGTGAAAGTCTTCCAACCAAAACTATTCCATGATTCGCTGCTTGGCTGTGGACAAAAGGCTGAGCGGCCAGCCAGAAGGTGGGGAACGGTTCTGTGCAAGAAAGGCTGAGATTGACTTAGCAAAAAGCAGACCAACCAATTGGGAGGTGGGGAACCCAGCCGGTGATGGTTCTTTTCTGACAGACAGGCTGCGATTGGCTATTTGGCTGGGGACAAAAGCCTAAGAGGCCAATCAGGAGGTAGGGAATCTAGTGTGGAATGGTTCCATGCCTGGTAGGCAGGCTGCGATTGGCTGCCTGGGAGGGGAGCAATGGGCAAGAGTGGCCAACTGGGCAGAGGCAGGTCCTTTTGGGAGGAGATGTGGGGGCAGTAGACGGCTCGGGGGAAGAGGGCAGCTGTGGAGTAGTAGACGGCCCGGGGAAAGAGGG
>NW_009915073.1:50347-99527 GCF_000696875.1 Nestor notabilis | reverse complement strand
TGCCGGCTGGGCTTAAACCACGACACTTGTGTGTATTCTCAGACCTTCTGAAATGCTTTTAGAGATTCCACTAGGAGGTAATTGGCATTGACTCTCTGTGGTATTCACACTGGCCAATTCACGCAGAAGTCAGTTTTGGCTTGGCAAACTATGTAGCATGATGTGTATTCCATTAAGCACTGTCATTCCAGCTGAATGTGTTTGGTTTAAACTAACTTTGTACTGAAGATAACAAGGTTGGCTCAATCATTCGCTTGATAAAAGTTACTCCTGTTCTATTATTTGAGAATTAATCACAAACATTCATCTACAACATATAAATTTTCTTTGTTCATGTTATGGTATGTTGAACTGTTTGCTGCAGGTTGCTGTCTGATGGTGTGATGAGTTGACCTTGACTGAATGCCTGGTGCCCACCAAGGCCACTCTGTCACCCAACTAAGTGGGGGAGAGAAAATAGAACAAAAGGCTCATGGGTTGAGATAGGGACAGGGAGAGATCACTCACCAGTTACTGTCATGGGCAAACCAGACTTGACTTGGGGAAATCAGTTTAATTTGTTACTAACCAAACCAGATCAGGGTAATGAGAAATAAACGCAAATCTTAAAAACACCTTCTCCCACCTCTCCCTTCTTCCTGGGCTCAACTCCACTCCTGAATTCTCTACATACTTCCCCAAAATGGCATAGGGGGACAGAGAATGGGGGTTGCGGTCAGTTTATCACACATTCTCCACGCTGTACCTTCATCCTCAAGGGAGGACTCCTCACACTCTTCCCCTGCTCCAGCATGGGTCCCTTCTATGGGTGCAGCCCTTCAGGTACAGACTGCTCCAGCGTGGGTCACTTCCATGGGTGCAGCCCTTCAGGAACAGACTGCTCTGGCTAAGAGTGCTTGAGCACGCTCTGTAAAAAGCAGGGCTGTCAAGCAGCAATAGAAGGTGGTATTGCCACTAAAATCCTACCCAGTCTACACACCAAATAGTCTGCCCTTAGGAAAGAGTTCAGAAAAGAGTGACAACTCTGTAAAACCTTTGTAAGTGTGACTGATGCAATATGCTATTCATTTTCTATGTTTAAAAAATACGAAACAAAACAAAACAAAACTTAAAAAAAGATTCATTTATGGCACACAAGAGCTATTGTACGCTACAGAAAATGGCAGAAATAACATTTCTGGAAAGTAAATGTGGATAAACAAAGCTAATAATGGTTTGCCTACTTCTTGGTGTGGTTAGCTGACCTCTAGAAAATACTTACCTAGACAGGAGCTTTGCTCCTGTCACTTGAAATCTGTAAGCCACTACTGGATGTTTTACAAAAGTTGTATTTGATCTCAGTCGGGAATTATGCATTTGCGAATGTTTTCAGCTGTTGGACCAAATAGGTCAGCAACCAAATAAGCTCCAGTTATGGAAGAGGAAAGTGTTTTAAATAACTTACTTGAAAATGACGTAAGTGAAAATATTAGTTATGGCCCAGGGCAAACAGGTTTATATATTGCTATATATAAACCCAGAATAATTTTATGAACTTAACAGAAAAGAAGTTATCAATACTGAATTTCTAAGCATTTTACCACAATAAGAAACAATAACTGGCAGCTTGCCTGTAACAGAGGTATCTCATCTAAGTTTCTGTGAGGAAGCAAGGGGTCTCATAGCACTTGTAAATGAGTTGCAATGCATCTCCGGCATAAGCATAATTTGATAACCATTATGCTTTCTAATCACTTGCTAATTAAGCTGCATTATTACAAATACGATGCACAGCTGTACTTTATTTGTCATATTCTTCCTCAGATTTATTCGCTCCAACCTGTAGCCTAATTTTCATACTAGATTCCCAGCTGCCTGAAAAAGTTCACCTTGTCAGTTCTGGCTGCTGAATTGAAAACATCATTCTGTCTGCAGTCTATTACCTATTCTCATCTCCTTTGATATTTCCTTCCTGCCTGCCTTCATGCCTGCCTTCCTGCCTGCCTTGCCTTCCTTCCTTCATTCCTGTTTTCCCTCCTTTGCCTTCCTTTTCCTTCCCTTCCCTTCCTCTTCCCCCTTCTGTTGTCCTCTGTTACTCCCTTTCCTCCTTCCTCTCCTCTCTCCCATCTTCTCTTCTTCCTTCCCCCCTGCACTTTCCTTCTCTTTCCTCACTTCTCCCTTTCTTCCATTTCCTTCCTTCCTTCCTTCCTTCCTTCCTTCCTTCCTTCCTTCCTTCCTCTCTTCCTTCCTTCCTTCCTTCCTCTCTTCCTCTCTTCCTCTCTTCCTCTCTTCCTCTCTTCCTCTCTTCCTTCCTCTCTTCCTTCCCTCCTCTCTTCCTCTCTTCCTTCCTTCCCTTCCTTTCTGCCTTCCCTCTTCCCCTCACAGCCCGAGGAACTTTGCCATTAGCAGAAGTTAAAGCAAGAGTGTAGTTACCTCTACTTTTTTACTATTCCTAAGAAAAAATGTATAGCAAAAAGCAAAAGACAGAGTTACTTAAAGTTTGTAAGAAAGCCAGAAGAAAAAAGATATGTCAAAAGCACATTCATATTTTCTGTGTTTTGGAAGTAGAAATGAATGATACTCAGATTCCAGGGAGACACGTATAGGTTTGAAGTCTAGAAAGGTAGAAAACCTACATTCAAACCTTGGCAGCCCAGCTAGCCAGTGTAATTATGGCATGGCTGCTTCCATAGCTGATCGCACCACAGGGTGACTCCTCCTTCCACTTCAAATGTCAGGGTCAGTTGGAAGCAACCTTTGCCACAAGGCGTTGAATTCACTTCTCTGGACCACTGTGTCTGATTAGCTGTTTAAACCATGTGTATGGAGTCCACTGGTGTCTGAAGTGTGGTCTGGTGCAGAACTGGTGTAGTCCACATACCGCTGCAAATCTTCAGCTTCACTTTCAGCAGATGCTTGGTATACCTATTACCTTCCTTCTTACCAGCATCATGTTACAGTCTCCAACTTTCCTCCCTGCAAAGGCAGAATCTACTTTAGTTACCACTAACAGGACCAGGACTAGTTTTCATAGCCTGTATGCCACAAAGAGAAGAAGAAGGGGGAAATGAGCCATAGAGCTCAGAGAGGTAATTTTAGTGTACCAGGATAAGTGCTTACTTCCCGAGGCACTCAGATGTATTAATGTATTTTTATGGCATGTAAGCTATAATGATGGTGAACAAACTTTTGGCAATGGGTGCTTCTATAGCTTCCACCTGGACTTCTGACTCTATTGCTGCTGAAATAAAGTGATGTATGTACAGTAAACCTGTAGATATAAAAGCAACTTAACTGCTGTTTCATGTATCTCATGACTAAGGAATACAAGGCAAATGGGTCTTTTGACAAACCCAAATATTGTCAGCTTCTGGACAGAATATTGTATTTGACTGTCTTGCATCTGTTTGAATGTCAATTATATTTGACAATGCTTTTTTCAACTTGTTACCTAAATATACAATGCATTCACATCATTGCTTCTAATTGCATTTGTAAAACTAATTGACATGTTTAATGTTTTACACTGCTTGCTTGTTTTATTTAATACTAAAAGAAATGCACCAAAATGGACTTCAGCATTATTAAGGTGTAGTGTTTAATAACAAAGGTGTTGGATATTACAAAAAACCTCCAAAAGACCAAATAGGTGTTATATCTATAAGTGGGGTGGGGGAAGCATTCTGGTGTTGTAAATGAAGTTAATAATATTCTACTGACTTCACTATCAATGTTGTAAGACTTCAGTACAAAATCTCCTCCCAAGATTTTTGACATTTAGTAAAATATTCAGGTTTTAGTAAAATGTTCAGGTTTCTGAAGAGCAATTGCGTGTATGGTCAGTGTCTGCACAATCCACTAACCAAAACTAAGAGAAAAAAGAGAAAGCATAGTTAGTTTTATTCATTACTACTCTTGGCTACTACTGTAGTATTTCTGGTTTTGTGTAACTAATGTTACATAATGTGCATGACAATTATTGTAATATTTCCATTGTATGTTTCTAAAGAAATTGAGACTTTTAAAATGTCTATTAACTACTAATGTAATGTTTTGTCACCCCCTTATATGGTTATAAGCAAATAAAGAAAAGAAAATTTGAATCTCCATATTTTCACGCTGTACAAACAGCGTTAATTAATTCAACATGACAAGCATTGTGAAGTATCTGGGTAAGTCAATCTAGTATCATTTTGTTCATGAAGCCCAAAATATAGACTGACAAAGCACAAGTATGAAATGCATTTCAATCAGTTTAATCAAATAGAGTCAATGTAAAGAAAAGGGGCATTGTCAAGACGTGTCAGTGAACATTTGACCTGCCTTGCAGTTAATATTGTTTTGTGCAGATTTCTCTTGGGGGGATACCCTCACTTCTCTGCAGTTCAGTTCTAAAAAACAAAAGTTTTATTTTTGATCTGGTGAGTGGCAATCTGTAGTAGGAATGATATAGGAAAGACATCACTTGCAAATCATCATCCACACAGAATCTGAACATGTGAGATCAGACTCTTTAAGGAAATTAGACCATTTGGTGTGACTTTTGCCTGTATTGAAGGAAATTCTGCTTTCTCTGATCAGATTTTGACTGGTCCTTGCACAGCTGCCACGGATGAGATTATAGAACACCAAATCCAAAATACACTGGAGAGTTGAGCTTGTTCTCTAAGGCACAAGGAGACTTGGGCAGGGAAAAGATGTGGGCACACACTGAACCTATAGCAAAGCCAAGTAGCCACAGAGCTTGACAAACTTTGCCATTTTAGGGGCAGTGGAAAAAGTTTGCCACAGATGGCTTCAATAGGGCTTTAAGAGGGATTCCCTGGTAAAATAATTCAGGATTTTTCCCAGGAATTCCCAAAGCAGCATTATTTCTCTGTATTTGAAGTCTCCCTTTAACACTTCCTGTGATCCTAGTGATAAGCAAAGCAGAATGCAGGTCTACATTTATTTGTGAAAATCTCTTCCAAATCTCTTTTCACAGTGCTGTAGTTTCTGTTCATGCTCAATATGCAGGATAACATTAATGGTCAAGTCATTGCACAAAATAATTCTATTTTGCCTTTAAATCTACTCTCCTGCCAGGGAATAACATGATCATTTTAAAGGCTTTAAAAACTGCCTGCTACTTTCTCTGAAAACTATAAATTTAGCAGAATTTAAATTCAGTGACTGTGAATATACACACACACATGCACACAAGAAACTAGAAAAATAGCTCTTACCTTTTTCTCAAATGAAGACGAAGCTGTGACCAAGATTTGGAGAACAGTTTCAAAAGCCCATTTGTCACAACAGCATTTGTTTGAAGGTCTTATTTAATTTCCTAGACTCTCAGCTTTTGCTATGTAAAAAAATCAACACTGTCTGGCTGCTGTGGTGACCTCAGACACATGAACAAAGTTTGCCAAGTTACGGAGACATCTGCAAGGAGAATCCTTACTGAATGCCTGAGCAAGTACCTCTATCCACCTCTGTGAAGTGTTGAAGGTTATACCCAGGAATTAAGAATGAATTGTCAGTGTTAAGTCTCATACCTCTCCTGAGAGATGACAAGAGGAAACCCCAAAATAGTCTGGATTTCAGCCCTACTGATGGTTGCAATTTGTGCCTCGTTCCCTGATTCCTTGTCCTCTCCAGAAACCAGGATAATGCCTGGAACTCAGCAGAGCCTATGGGCGTAATGAGAGTATGCCCAAAGGATAGTCAGGCTCTAGAGTCACAGTGGACTAAGTCATGCTTTCAGTGTGTACACACTCTGATCTGATCAGGGTCCATTTTGGCAACTCGTCTGCAGGGCATGTTTTTCAGGCAATGCTCCAAAGATCATGACTGCACATTTTTCCCAACCTGCTGATGGGTGAACCACAAGAAGTTCACAAATCTGGAGAGCTCTTCTTACAGCTCAGTGTTTCTCCCAGATCTCTTGGGACCTCATACTGTGTCGAAGCATTGCAAGTTCTCGTACGTGAATTTTGAATGCTTCCTTCTTCAAACTTCACTGGAATGAGTTTAGAGCTACATGGAAAGAATGATTAATTACAGTTTAATGAATCATAAGAAAGTTGGTGCCTAGTTCCAGCTCTGGAGATGCACTTGTATAGTCTTATTTACTTAATCTGGTTTACCCTCTAGTTTTACAGTCAACAAACTAGAGTAACCGGAATGATCTAAAGTGTCTTATTTTGATATTTGGAACATTTTCACCCCAGTATTTCATTTAAACCATTCTGTTTTTCATGAATATGTGCTGCTTGGTCCTTGAGTAAAACATTTAACAGTGTGAGAGTGGAGTATTTTGCTGCTACAGACTTAGACCTTCTGAAGAGCCTAATCAAAACCAGATTTTTTTCTTTAATTGGAAAAGAAATGAGTGTTTTGCACTATACACTAGCTAGTTAGCGCTATCATAAGCAACCCCCTATTAATCACGTACCATTTTTTGCAGCTGTGTACAGTAACTGACCTGCCTAGATACACTATAACTGAAGCAATTAAGGATCTTTTGTATTTTTTATGTAATTACCACTTCTGAGCCAGGTTGCTAAATACATGGGACATTTGGGGGTATAATTTCAAGGTCATTATATTTTTGTTCATCTCATTTCCTAGGAAACCTATTTGCAGACTTGCCTAAAGCATCCCAGATACTGTACATTAAAGTATGGCAAATTAATTTAATCCTACCTCCTTCCACTCAGTAGATGCATGTCCATTTTCCAGTGTATAATACACAGTATATTTTTAAATTTTAAACTATTCCTGTTTTTAATGATGCAAACAATGGGGAGACCAAATAAGCTAAAGGAGCTAAGACATTTATCTCTACATTCTGCCATCTGTTTGAAACTGCTGATGTAATTCCAGTTTTAAATTACATTAGATCCTGCCTTCTGGACCCCTTTCCCTATTTACTTTTTTTATTTAAGGCTTTAGAGAAAGCAGTGCCTTCAGGTTGTTGACTACTTAATAAGAAACTGTGTCTTTGACTGTTTTCAATCTGGACTTAAATGTTGGTTTCCTGGACAAAGAGTTATAATGGAAGTAATAGCTTTATTTCCAAAAGATGAAACTTATTCTCTGTGTACAATTTTATGAGATCTGTTTTCAGCAATAATTCTAGCAACCAGCAGATTTGTTTGTACTGAAGAAACGGCAGAGATTAAGGGTTGTGTTCTTGCATACTCTATTGTCTAATGATGGAATTTCCAGATTTATCTCTGCATTTATGCTTCAGAATTAGTTCAATTTCTTCTATGAAACCTCTCCCCCTTATTTTACTGGCTTAATTAACAACCTTATATTTATTTTTCTTAGCACTTACTTTGCCTTTTGAGTCTGCAGTGGCAATTCTCCGTTCTCTTTTCTTCTGGTATCTTGTGTCTGGATTCACTTGTTTGTCTGGATCTAATACTAATGCTGATCTTTTAAAAATTTGCTTAAAGGGGTATTGGTCAGGCTCTGTCTTCAGCAAATTTATCAAACACATAACTGGATTTTTGCACAGTCACAATAAAGTGTTGAAATCAAGACTCAGATTTAAAACATTTGCATCACAGAAATTAAATCAATATACTCTGGTTTCCTTTTTTTTTTTTATTTTTTGTTGTACTCTGGTTACATTCTTTATGTGCCCACAGAGTAGCTGGAAGTATAAGGACTTTGGAAGAAAGACAGAGTCCCGTACTGAAAAGTTTGCAGACTTCTCATTTGTATTGATTTTAAAAAGAAAGAACATCTAATTAAATTTAAGGAAATGCATTTCAAGCTCATTTTATTCATCATGGTACTGAAATATTTCACAAGCATATTATCAAAAGTCATGATAACATTTTAGAATTGTACAGATTTTAAGATGATTGGAACAACTTACCCATTTAGAAAGTCTGAACCCTACCAGGCAAAAGTCTGGAGAAAATGTGGAAACAGATTGGTTTGATTCTGATTCTTTTATAGAAAACTTATAGTTGTCTAAATTTAATTTGGAAAATTCTTTAAAAGTAAAATGAAACCCCACAAAATTAAACCTTTTTTGTTTGCTTTGGAAAGAAAATAGACATTGGGTTCATATGGAATTTAAACAAATGATTTTATCTTTGACTATCTGACTTGAACTATAGAAAAATTGTTATTAATAAAATTCTATTAAATACAGAAATTGTTAGTCACACACAACTCTCGCCATCTTACTGAATGGTAACTAGGAGCTATGTCTATTTTTAAATATGGAGGTTAAATTTTCTAGTTGAACAAGCTTCCTGAATGATAGCAATTTTGGTAGATCAGTCACTGAACCATGCAAGTTTCTGGGAAAGACCCTTGATCCAAGTTTCAAGTTTAACCTTCCTAAGTCAATCCTACAAATAAAATATATATAATCAGTCACTGTGGCTTTAAATATCATCATGCTTAATTGTAAGAAAAGTCTGGCAATTAAAATGTGACAGACATAGTGCAGGCTTTCTACATTTCCTCTCCAGCCATTGAAATCAATGGCTACACTAAAGCAGTGGCCAGCTTTTGGGGATGACTCTGTTGTTTGCTTATGCCTAGCCTGGTCACCATCAGTGGCAAAAATCTGAGGCAGAAAGGTGTAATATTACCTCTACACTCCAGCATTGCCAACCCTGGCTGGCTGGATATGGAAAAAGTCAGCAGCTTCCCATGAACTGTTGAAGATTAAGCCAAGTAGTGCAGTGTTCAACCCTGAGGTTGGTAAAGAACCATGTAAACCATTTATTCCATATTTTTATATATGACTATATTCTATGGTGATTTATCTTGCTGTGAAAAGACACCTGCAGAAAACTTAAACTAGAGATGCCCAGGTAAGACAAAGCACATACATGCTTTACATAGGTCTGAAGCTGTTGAACGTGCCAAAATATTGTCAGTTACAACTTGTTATGGGAGCTCATATTAGCTTTTCATGAACACAGAGAGTGATACAAAGCAGAGCAAGGAGTGTTGATTTTCTGCTTACAAAAATACCATTAACTTATAGAGTCGGAGCAGTGTTTCCCAAACAAAGAATTTATGACTCCACCCCAGCCTACAATGAAAAAATAATTAAGGTCACATTATTTCTTCAAATACTCAAATTCCAAATGTTTGGTAACCAGCTGCCTGTTGTGGAAATAATTCTACTTCTGCACAGAATTTGTATTCTAGACCTACATGAAATCAGTATACAAAATGAACTGAGTGAATGATTTGTTAGAGGGACTTTTTGTTGTGAAAATGTAATGAATATTTCATGATTCAAATTCAAAGCAACAATAAATTTAAAATACCAAGTTTTGCTGTGATGCATAAAAACTATTCATCAGAACTGCTAAATACAAACCATATTCACTCCTGGTAGGAACCATAAATATGACAAGAAGTCCCAGAAAGTTGTTGTTATGGTTAAGAAGGAGTCTACATAATGAATACAGCAAAATTCTTCCCAAATGTTTTAAATAATTCTGTCTTTCCTGAGGATAGATTGCATTTCATCAGCATCAAGACTTACAAATCAGTTAAGATCACCAAAACCCAAACATTGTCACTGCATCCCTAGGATGTGACAATGTAATATTAAAGTATATTTAAAATTTGGTCTAAAAAAAAAAAGTTAAAGAATATGTCTTACCAAGTTCTGTGCCAGTTTCTTTGCAAGAATCTCCAGACGTCTTCTCCAGTGCCCACACCAGGCCTTTCAATACAGTTCCTGGTCTTAAAGAGACCCTTTAAAAACTATAGACCTCTTGGTAGCAACCTTTAGTGAATAGAAATGCAATGCTAATACCATGGACTGCATTTCCCCTGGAATAAAATATATGTTGTTATTCTTGGGGTCTAGGCTGGTGGAAATATCTGGTACTTCCTAAGCACAGTAGTGCATTCATTCCTATGATGGCAAGACTGATTTTTAAGCTGATTGGATAAATTTGGTTTGAATGGTTAACTTATGTAGTGATGCTGAGATCTTACATTTTTCTACATTTCTTGAAAGGAAGCCTCTGCAGCAGCTCTTGGTGCTTGTTTGAGGTCTTCTGAGACACATGTGTTTCAAGAGAAATTCAGCCAGTGCTATAACCAATCCCATCAAGAAAGTAGTGCATAAATTAAAATATCTTACATAAATAAGAAAAGTTACACAAATGATAAGAGAAGCTATCCCTGATCCACTCTGAGTGTGTGTGTGCTGGGGCCCATCCCATCTGAAAGAGAAGCTCTGCAAGACATGCGGCTGGCAGCATGCAAAAGATATACTCTGCAGAACAGTGCCACACTCTGGGTTGTTTTACAGAAAAAGCTCTGACTGTGGCATCTTTCTGTTGTAAGGATTGGGACTGCCTGATCCGACCACAGAGACAGTGTAAAATTTTGGACAGAGAGCAGAAATACTGTGGTTGCGGTCGTGGTTCAGAGATATAATAGAAGCAAAGCTTGTAGGGAGGAAAAATCTTTCACATAGCCAGGACCCCAGCCTAAAGCTCCAATTAGAAACCTTAAAAAAAAAGAATCAGCAGAGACTGTGAAGCATGAGAGTTAAACATTGCCTATATTGCTGAATATGAATATACTCATTTTCACAATACATTTGCCAAAACATATTTACTTTATATGCTTTCGAAGGCACTCTGCATATAAAGCTTGAATCCAGTCTTAGTAAAATTTGCAGTGAGCTAGCAAATGAGCTTCTGGTTTTGAACAACTTGACTCCATTTTCAGAAGATTAGACCTCTGAGAGTCCTGTTATTCTTATTTTTGTAAAGCGTTTGAGTCTAGCTACTGTAAGGTTGCAAAATATTGCCGAACAGTCAGATTCAGAGATTATTTAATCAGTAATAAAATGTCATTGTAGGCAGCATAGCAGTACTTCCTAAATCCCTTGATGCATGGTCATCTTATTTCATTAGAATCTGTGCTGGCCGTTCTCCAAAGATGCAGAACTAATGCTATCTGCAATTATCGGATTTTGTTAGGCACAGAGGGTTCGACAGGTATAGTGTTAATAACTGAAGAATAGCTAAGCAAGCCCTCAATCTATTGCTCATTGTTGGGGAAAAAAAAAAGAACCCAGCCTTATCATGTTTAGTTATAATATGACTCAGACCAGTGGAATAAATAGCTCTGCACCTTTCCTCCCTGAGCAGTAAATGTAATGCATTGCTCTCTATTTTGCAAATTATGGGTTTTTTACTGAAGAATGCTTTGCTGAGAAACAAGATGTAAACTGATTTCTAACAAGTAGGGATGTGATAGCTACCTATCATGGTCATATTCTTGCCTGTTGGAAAAGTAATGTATTAACAGAAAAAAAAGAACATAATCTAGTCTAACTGTCACTAGAAATATCAGTGACTTTTAATTAGCCCTCAGGAAGCATAAGTTATCATGGTGTGTGTTTCCCTGTGTTGATAAAGCTGTGAGGGAAAAAGACTGCAGCTAATAACTAGCTCTGAGTTCAGAATTGCAGCATGTTTGGTGAAGCTTCTGGATGTTGACACTTTCCAAGAGATGCGGGTCCCCTGGCAGAAAGAAAGAGGTGAGTTTGGATATAACTGCATCTTGACAAAGGATTTAAACTTTGCATTTGTAATTGTATTATTTATTGTGAATATATTCATGGTATATTATAAAATTACAACTAAAAGTATTGGTGATTCAAATACTTTCCTAAGGAAAAGGAGCTGAAAACTTTATATTCTAGACAATATAGACCTTCTAGATGAATTTAAAATATTTTGGGGAAAAGAAAAATGCTCCAGAGGCCATTTTTTCTTACAAGCCATCTCTTAACTGAACATTCAATGGTATTATTGATCAATCAAATTTAAAATCTTTTTATGTTTCAAGTTGCATCATTATCACTAATTCTGATAGTGACAGCTAAGTTTGGCTTTCTAGCGAAGTAGCCTGGTAATAAAATATGGTGGAAAAACAACATACGTATCCTGAAAATGTCATTTTCCAGTATCTGCAGTCCATCAGTTCAAACTACCCTGCTCTTTTTCCACTGTCTGATTAACAGGAGCTGCAGAGAATGGCATCAAAACTTAACAGTCTAGTTCCTTTTCCCCTTCAGTGTCTTGGTCTCTATCCTGTTGTTATGTACTAACAGAGAACATTTTAGTGGAAAATGGAAAAATGATCAGAGGAACCTATAAGGTAGGGCACAGGTATGGCCATTAAGGGCTGTTACTGGTGCCCATGGCTGAGAGAAAACAGTCTTATCTTCACACATTTCCAACTGCAGCAGGCTTTGGTCAGCTGAAGTTGTCCTGCACAGCCACCAAAATACCTGTCCCGGAGACATGTGTTGCCAGGGCCACCCGTGCACTGGGACGAGACTGGCCTCTTGAGGGACTCCAGCACATCACTGCCTCAGGATCAGTCTGTGGGTTAGGGTCTGAATCAACACAGTTCATCACCAGTCATAGGCATGCCTGTGTCAGGCTGGGATGTGAGCACACCATCCTCTGGCACTGGTTACTCTTATGCCATGCTGAGGAGGGTTGTCATTGAGGAGCCAAGTTAAGTTTGAATGAGTGCCTGTAGGATCAGGCCCTGCCCCACACAGGCAATAAATGACATTTTTGTTGACGTGCATAATACAAACAGGCTGGGAACTGACAAGCTGTGTGTCTGAAAACAGCCTGGGGGTCCTGGTGGTCAGCAAGCTGAACACAAGCTAACAGCATGCCCTGGCTAAAAGCAAAGGCGGCTAAAAGCATCTCGGGCTGCATTTGTAAGAGTATAGCTGTTAAACTAAGGGAAGTGATAATCCAGTGCATCCAGTTCTGGGATCCCCGGTACAAGAAAGACATGGATTAACTGGAGCAAGTTCAGCAGAGGACCACCAAGGTGGCTGAGGCTGGAGTGCTTGCCTTGTGAGGTTAGGTGAACAAGGGTTGTTCAGGGGAAGAGAAGGCTTCAGGAGCACCTTACAGTAGTCTTCCAAAACCGAGAAGGATATCACTGAAGAGGTGGATCTAGGCTCTTCAGAGTGGTGCATGACAAAAGGGCAAGAAGCAGTGGGCATAAATTGGAATAAAAAGTTCTCAGACTGAATACAGGAACAAATGTTTTCACCATGAAGATAGTCAAGCATTGCAACAGGTGTCCAGTGAGGTTCTGTCAGTTGAAGGTTTCTCACACCTGACTGGATAAAGCACTGAGACTTCCAGTCTGACCTCATGGCTGACCCTTTTTTCCTTCCGATCTGAATTATCCTCTGATTCAGGGTATCCCTTCAAACCTGAATTATCCTCTGATTCAGGGAATCACTTACTCTTTTCTGCACAGTGGGTGCACAGTGACAGGGAGAACTGGAGAGTCTTCTATGGCTGGTGATTCTAGTGTAAGGGTTGCAGAGCTGAGTCTTTTGGAAGGCTATTTCTATTTTATGAGTTTGGTCTTAGTTGGGTGACCCATTCTTCCAAGAAGAAAATGAACAGGTCAGATGGTCTCCTCTGGAAAGGGGGGTAAAGGAAAATCATGGAATTGATAGTTAGGCTATCATTTTAGGTCACTGCTGAAAATAGTAGGAGATACAAACAGTTTAGCACAAAGCCTCCACAGCTATAAGAATAACTTGTCCGTATCTTGCTCAAAAAATTAGATATTAAAACATATATATCACTGCCTACTTACCTGTACCTTATCAGTACTTGGAACACTTCATCCTATGATGAAAGAGCAAGAAATATGATCTGGATTTTGTGGGAATTTAATGCTAAGACTTTCTGAAGTTTTGGGTGATGATCAGACCTTTGTTACTCCAGTCGCAACCAAACTCACACTGGACTGACATCTAAGTTTTAGTTTGAGATACTCTTTCAGGAGACGTCTTTATCCTGTTGATGTAGACTTCCTTTTCTTCAGAGCAAGGTAAGCTTTCCCTATGCCTAGAAAGAAGAATCAGACAAATATTGTTGAGAAGCTTTGGGAAGCCCCAGATGGATGGATAGACCCAAATGGGATGGATAGGATGTAATAGTAGGAGGACTGTACAGGAAGTTTAAAATTAAGGTGTATTTGTAGAATTTCACAGAAACCGATACTGTGCCGCAGAGACATCTTTGTGATCATGGCCCAGCCCTGGGATTCAAATATGCTTCTGCTGTTTGGTTTTTTTCTTCATTTCATCCATGCTGATTGCCTTCATTCAGGCTGTAGCTTTGGACAGTTGGCACCAAAGGCAATGAACATAAAAAGAACTTCAGACCATCCCTGACCAAATATAACATGCACATTTTTGTGGGATGAGTGCCACGCTCTATAATTATAAAGCCAAATGAGAACACTTGATGTAATTTTGTGATATTAGCGGGTATGTGAGGAAATACCTAGTTCAAAAGTAGTTGTCTCTCCTCCATTAACTAGCTCGTAAAACAACAGATAGCTGATGATGTCTGTCATGCAATAGTGCTTTAGTTAGAACAATGATTCAGGTACGGTTATAAATGTACTTCTAGCTGTTAAAAGGTGCAAGCATAAAGAAGGCCTCTTTAATTTCCTCAAGACTCTAAGAATTGCGGAAAACAAATCTTTTCCTTTAAAGAGAAAACACCTGGTAAAACGTTAATATCCATTTTTGACACTGACCTGATTTTTTGTTCCTGGTGGTCTTGTGCAATTTGGAATTGGATGTCTAGGTCAGTGATATGGTGATAGCTTGCTCTTTTTTTCCCATATGGAACTGTGTATAGAGGTCAGGGAGAATATACTTTTATTGTAATACTTCAACACTGTATATTTTTGTATATAAAAATAACCATTACAAAATAAAAAGCAGCTTAAGCTGGAAAAGTCCTATTGAATTTTCTAGCCATTAATTCCCAAGCAATTTTTCTTTGTGAACTACTGTACAGCAACATACCCTGACAAAGAGTCAGTAACACACTGGAAGTTGTCAAATGCAACGGGGTCCCATAGCGAAGTGGAACCATGGTGACATATGCCATGTGCTGGGACCCTACATGCTAGCATCTTTTCAGTTAATGCTTGGTGGCCATAGAATCTGTGACTTATTAAACCAAAGGTAACTTTTTTACAAGTTGTGTCAATAAATGCCAGCCAGTAAAGCTGGTTTGAGCAGGTCACTTGCAAAGCCTCATGGACAGCTGATAGTTCAAAGGCTGAGGCATGGAAACTACTGCATTTCTCTGCAGGCTCAAGACATCTTTTGTTACACAGCTTTTCACATTTTTAACCAGATTAGTATTAGAAATGCCATGTTCTTCATTTCTAAAATGCTAACACAAGTCTTCCTAATACCACACAAATATCACAGTCATGTTTTTTTCAGCCTTCAGTTATATTATTGAAATTGTTGAATAATCAAAATATTTCAGTGAACATGTTATTCAGATTGGTGTTTGTGTTGTTTTGTTTTCACTAGGCAATTCACTGGATGAAGTATTTATAAATGTTGCAGAAATATTAAAGAATATTTATGGAAATACTTCATAGGAATTAAATTGTTATTTTACCTTGAAAACATTATTTGACAACGAATGGTAAATAAAGGATCACAGAGAAACATATACTATTTCATCCATGCATCCAGAGCAGCTCAAACTTTTACTACCAAAACCAGTGCACACACGGTATATATACCAACAGCTATTTCCAGAAATGATGTATGGAAGTCAGTGCCTTTCTAAAAAGTCTTAGCCTTCCTGAAATATATAAGGTATTGACTGCATTTCTTTAGTTATGGTGCTTAACCACTTACGGAGACTGTTCTAAACTGTACATGATATGAATGATTTCCCCATATTCTTTTCCAAGTAACTGATGCTTAAAAAGACGACCTATGTAAAAATTTTTTCCTAGCTGAATCCAAAGCCTATAAATACCTTTTCTTGGGTTTTCTGAAAGAGTTTTCATTCTGCATGTTGGTGCTGCTGTTGCAGTTTTTGGTATGAAGTCCTCATGAAACAGCATCAACTGTTTTGCTAGGATAGGTCAATTTTTACCACATTCATGCTCCCTGCGAGTTTTCTGTTTCTTGCAACAAGATCAGCCAATTTTGCTTTTGGTAGGTTTATTCTTTATAAATCTAGTAATATGTATCACTAATGATTCACTGCTAATTTGAGGACTTAAACAAGGAGGCTGGTGTAACCTGTGTCCAGCTGCCTACATCTTCTTGGGACCCTATTTGCATAGATGGGGTTAGCTGAAGTTCAGAAGCCCACTAGGAAGGTCTCTTCATGAAACATGGCTCCAAAAGCAATTCTTCGCAACACAGGAAATACTTTTCTTTAAAAGCTGCTTTATTCTTTTACTTCTGGCAGTGGATATTTTGGTTTGTACGAAAAGCATTAATCTTTTCACCTGTTGAGAAAGTTTTCTGTCAGTGTTGCTTTACTCAAAAGGCAAAGCATCTGGACAGGCAGACTGTGTTAAGACCACTTGTTAAGTTCTAACTTAGCCCTGTCTCCATGACAGCTTTACTTGGAGCAAACATTTAGGTCATACTATGCAAACAAAAGTGAGCAAAGGCAGACTGTAGCAGTGCAGTAAAAGCACCAACATTATACTTCCTGTAAAAACTTGTAGATACCTTATTATAAATTTGGTACTTGGTAAAGCTGGGACAGCTTGCATTTGAAGTAAGTGCTGCTCCATCCAAATAATTGGATCAAATAGGAAGAAGGAGATTAAATACACAAGATTTTGCCAGAGTGAAAACTAGACTTACATTTTAGAGGCTGAAGAATCTAACGCTGTATTTATCTCAGCTTCACAAGAGAAGCAATCAAACTGCTGACTTCTATGCATTTTTATGCAACCAAAGGCATTGGATTTCCACACTAGTAGAGAAACTGGACTTTCACGGAAGTATATAAAGGTAAGTTTACTCTGAATACACAGCCTGCAGAGTAAATGATGCTGAGCATGAGGTATAACTTCATTTATGATGGTGAGACAAATACATGAAACCATATATTGGATGAATGATCAACAAGAAAGAATGATTAAGAATCCACATTAAAATTTAAATGGACACTAATAGACTTTAATGTGTAGCCATCTTGTTAAGAAGTCTGACTTAATTTACCCCAGTTTAGAAAAAGGTTTAGGGAAAGTTCTGGCAAAGGAAAAATCAGAATGAACGTCCATTACATGACAGATAAACCATCTCAGAGTAGACATTTTCCTTATTATCACCAATCTAGAATTATGTTGATCCCATTGAAGTATTTCAGATAATGCCTGCTACTTCGTATAAAGTACCGGTATTCCAATTAGAGCAGCAGATCCACTGGGTTTGCAGGCAAGCTTATTTTCCAGCTGCTTGTGGAAAATATTTCTGCTGCTTGTGATGCCCCTGCCCCCCTGGTGTTTTTCCAGTCATATTATTGCTAAAGCTAAACCAAATACATACTATGTACTACTCGAAATTCTGTTTAGCTGAGCCATTAAACGCACTACTACATTGTACTCTTGCATAGAGTACAGAGACTTTCATAGACCGAAAGATTTAAGATTAAATGATAGGTTTAGAAGCCTGAGAAAATTCCTGTAGACACATTGAAAACACTTATTTTCAACAGTCAGCTAAGTATCAAGGCTACTTAATGATCAAATCAAGATCTGCAGACACCACAGCCTGCACACTCTTTCTTAGAAGATTTTAATCTTTGTCCTTGTCCTTCAGTGGAGTTTCTTTCCAGAGCATCTTGGCTTAATAAATGCCTTTCAAGAAGGCTTCAGTACAAGTGAGAGAGTACTTGTGTAGCAATCTTGAGTTCTTATCAGCTGTATAGTGATCAGGTGAAGGAATAATTGATTTCAATCAGCAACACCTGTTTATATAATTGCTCAAGTGATTATAATTCAATAATAAAAAGCCAATTTAACTATCTTTACTCAGATATTAACCTCTGATATACAGCATGAGAGTGAAATTGCAATTGGTTACATTCCCTTAAGAAAACAATCAGTATCATACATTTATCCTGTTTTGGTCTGTTTTCTTTCTTATTTTCCCTTGTTATTTTACATTTTCTTCAGAATAAAATCTGTTTCCATGTTCTCAGTTGAGACACTCCATTGCTACCCATTTTCTACCATTGTTAGAAATACCCCATGTCTCAAAAGGTTCAATTGTTTTCATTTTTCCTTAGAGTTATCTTTTCATGATTTGCCCTCTTCATGCCAGCTTTACATTGTTGCTACATCATTCAACTTGTGTTTTCCTGTAATACTTATATCAGTTTCTGAAAAACTGCTGCTTAGCCAGTTATTCTCCCTCAGTTTTTGTGCACTGCCTCTTTCTTACCCAAGTATAAATATTTGCAGTTGTTCTGATTGAACTGCACCCAGTCTTTTTTCTAGGAATGCCTCCATATTGTCAAGATTATTTGTATTCTAAGCCTATATTTCTCCATTCTTGCAGTCATTCCCAGCTTTGTCTTGTGTGCTTGTTAAGTTTGCAGGCTCCCCAGTCTATCTTCCAGGTCTCTAACAAAAGTACTGAATGCTTAGAGGTCCAAGAGATGTTACTGCGGATGTCTTCTCAGCACATCTCATCATTCTACATACTAAATTAATATTAACTACCAGGATACTACATTTCCTTCTTATTTTCTTCTTTTCTTTTTCTAATGAGTTTTTTTCTCTGAAAATGGAAGTAAATACAAGTCCATGTTTCCCTCCTCCCCAGCCTTTTTCTTCCTTCACAAATTAAACCAGAAGTTTGTCGTTTTCAAATCTTCTGGCATCTCCCCCTTCTCTGTGGGTTCACAAATCTCGCGACAAATGTCTGACCCAAGATTTTGTTTTTGCATACCTGATCTGAAAACAACCAAGTGTATTCTGTAACCTGCTCTAGTAACCTGTTTTAGACTTTGTCTCTGATATGTTAGTCATTGGCTTGCAGCCATAAAGAGTGAAGACAAAGAAGAAATCAAACATGATGATGTCCCATTTGTCCACACCATTAATTGTTCCTTAAGAACCAGACCAAAACTTTACTGATCACCTGCTTAGCACCCATATAATCACAGAAAGTATAACAAGAAACAAGACATTACTAATATCCCTCACTAGGTATCTTATATAGGCATTTCTAATTTTATCTGTTATGTACTTAAACTATTTCTGATGGTAGTTCTTACTACCCTGACCTGATTTCTACCTTCTGTATGCTTTTTTCGTATCTCGAATATGAATCTCAGCAATTTTTGTTCTCAACAAGATGGAGTGTAACGTCACTCATCTTGGCCACCTGGTACTGGAAGGTACTGACAGCATTTTTTTCTTTCCTTTGTTTTGTTATGAGAGACGTAGTTATATTTTATCCAGCCAGCAGTCAGGATCAGCATTTTATGATCCTACTGGAAAAATTAGCATATAACTCATGTTTTGCTCTGGTGCCACAATCATGACCAAGAGGGGCCCAGCCATCTGGGGATGTCACTGTCAATTGTGTGTCCATGGTGCCACCTTCCAACAGGCTGCATGTGGCCCATTGCACTCCCAATGGTGTGGCATGACAGCCAGCTCTAAAGGCAAGATATCACTGCAAGGGAAAAGGAGTTTATGTGGCAGGTTGGCCATGTGGGAGCACATTTGTCTGACACTGGAGAGATGGGTGTGTGAGGATCAAAATGGAAACTTTTGGAGCATGATCTGGCATGTATCTTGTTTTATGTCTTGTATGCAGAACAAACTGGGGTTCCTTTCAGTCTACTGGGCACCAAGACTCAAACACTGTGCAAACACTTGTTGTCAGGTTTATGTCATGTTGGATGATCAGGAATGAAAGAACTACTGAAAAAGTGAGTATTTTAAAGTATTTAAAAATATATTCCACAGGAAAAAAAATAAAACCAAAACATTAGTACTTGTTCAACTCTGTTCATATTGGTTGAAGGTTAATTTGCAATATGGTGCCAGAAGGACTAATAGACATATTTTCAGTAGAGGGAGAATTGGTGAAGTTGATACTGAAGACTTTCTCAGTGACTTGACACAGCTCACGAGTGGCTTATACAGAGGTGAAAGTAAACACAAGTCACTCTGTCATCAGTAAGAAATGTATGTCTTGCATTCTTGACTTAATTTCATGGTCCATATTTTTCTTTCTAATTGTCTCTGTTTCTTATTCAACCTCATATATAAGACAATGGGAGAATGTAGACCTAACCTGAAAGTTACATGCTGACTCAAATCCTTCTTTCAGTACTTGAGTCCTATGAAGGGGAGTACCATGAATGCCATGATACAAGTAATTATAAACTAGGAGAATCTACTGATTTTTTTACACACTGAAGTGTTTCTGTATGTGCCTGTTTGAAGAGGATTTAGGAATAGGTCCTGCACTTTAATGGGCTATCTTGCTTATTGCTGACTCAAATCTTAAAAGAAGTATGTATCACTGAAGATGCATAAGGAAAATATAACCTATCTCAGTCTGTCTTAAGCTTCAATACTCCTCAAAGTATCAGAGTTACCAGAGTAACTTTAGTAGAAGTATTAGAGTATTAGACCTATAGTACTTCTGAACATTCTGCTGAGAAATTTTAAAATAAATTTAAGCAGAAAAATCAACAGATATGTCTATGAGATGGTGTAGGAGGAAGAGGAATTACTCTTTTGAAAGCTTCCCCTTCATAGTACGGCTTTCTTAGTTCTGCACTGACGTGAAGACTCCATGCAAAACTGAATGAATTAAAGAAAATTCCTGTCATTGTAAGTTTTAAAAAATAATTTTTCTCTGACCTTTCTTCTGTAAGGGTTGCAGATGGTTTGCTACAAGAAGTTGATACCTGATACTCAAAACGCGAATTGTTTCGTTCTGACGTTTCAAATAATAGTGTATTGTTGCCCGTTCCACAGGCATAATGCTTACAAGGCAGAAGGCTTGAAGAAACCAGGGGGCTTGGACTCTCTGCCCAAGAAAATAATGCTGCAGGGAGAGTAGCCTAGCAGCAAGCTGCCTTGGCAAATTCTAGAAAATTAAAACTATTCAAGAAGCTTTTCTTTTTGTTTGTTTGTCTAGTTTTAAAATGATATTCTCAGTGGAGATATCTGGAACATTGCCTGTTTGCATCAACATGAGGCAAAAATTCTGTCATATTATTTAAGAAAAGTTGCATCTGATTGAACAGCAAAGGTACTTCTTGGTACATGGCTTGATGAGATACATATCTGATTTGCAGCTATGGCTATATTCTGTCTTCAGCTCTTTAGAGAGCCTGTCTGTCCAAAGGGGCAGCTTTGGACTGCCAGTTTGGGAATATTGCAATGCATTTTCACAGAGCATATAAACAAGATGTTTTCTATCATAGGAAACTCATTTTTATTTTCTTTAGGTCAGTTGCTACCCTTGCTCAATGCTAGATCACTGAAAATACATGATCATGGTGCATGGCAAAACATGACATAGCACAGGTCTACTTATACAAGGTTTCTTCCCTGTATTACAGACAATTTGTAAAGAAAATGGGTCATTACAACGCTATCTAGACATAATTTTTCACATCCCAAAAATGTACTTTCTGCAATGTGGGATTTTTTTCTTTATGGGAGGGTCAAGGTCTTTGACCAAAATATGCTTGTAGGCTTCTCTTACAGAACAAATAAAAAAATCAATCCAGAAATGTGAATGCACCTGTTCAGAAACTTGCTGTTTTCCAGGTCACAGAAGACCATTTACTGTCAGCACAAGGAGAGAGCTAAACCAGTGATTTGTTTACGGATGAATAAAAATCCTATGGCTTTGGAGTGCTTTGTGTGTGGGAAGGGGGAGAACAGGGGAAGGGAGGGAGTTGTTGGGCTTTTTTTCCCGTAAAATAAAATCATGTTATTTATGTGCTTGATTCACCAGCAAGTGACTGCATTTAGTACACCTTCAGGTTTTGGAACAAAATCTTTCTTTAACACCACTTACCTGACCAGAATAACAAACCCTGGCTCAAATATAAGGGGGAATCAACTCCAAAAATAAACATCTGTCTGTTCTGTAACCAGGTCTACTCTTCATTTGCTGAAGCCTGAGCTGGCTCTTCTACTTCCCTAAGTAGGGAAAACGTCAGATCTTGAGCTTCAGTTTGGGGTTTGTGAAGAGCTGGTAGGAAAGACATGACTCCAACTCTCTGCTTCCTGGTTTTAAGAAGCTTCCTGGTTTTCTGTCTCTTGAAGGAAGAAGAGTAGAAATAAGCTGCGTGTATGGGTACACCTTAACACATATAGCACCCTAGTTTAGTTGTGGGTGAGCATCATGTTTTGGGAGTACTACACCTTCTTGATAATATGGCCCTATAAACACCAAAGTCAAATATACTGGTCCTAAATGGGGCATTGATATAGCAATTGTAATCTGAAAAAAGACATCAGCCTGAGTGAGTTTGTGAGGTTTTGTGTGTGAGTTTGAAAGAAAGAAAAGTGCTGGGATCCAGGAATGTTTAAGGGAAGTTAATCCAGAAATGCTGCCACACAGCATTCCAAGTAAGAGAGGACTGATTCAGCCTGTGCAGTTTGTGTGCAAATTGATCATGCACAGGGAGAGAGATCGTTTTTGACAACTTGACTCCAGCAATGCTGCAAGGCACCTAGAACGGTCCTACTTTCTATTTTCTCCAGTTCCTCATATTCCTTGAGGTCTTGATAATGAAAGGCTCCAAACTAAATGCAGCTCGTGTTGGCAGAGACAGCAAATACACATAGTAGCTTTCATACTTCTCTATGAAATCTTTTGACTTTTTTCATGCCTCTTCTATAGGGCAAGCTGTGAAACAACATATAATTTCCGTTACCTGTGTTGAGATTTCAGGAGTAGGATTGCAAAAGATGTGCAGGTCTCTAGAAAAAAGTGTTCAGAAAATGGTGTTTGAATGATCTTTGGACTCCCTTTAAGCTTCGAAGGAACTGCAACACTTTCTCCTTAACCTCAGTAATTGCTGCTTAACAAGGAAAAAAAAAAAAAAAGCAGATTTTAAAAAGAAATCGTGCAATCTAGAAACATACTTTCCATCTGTGTATTGCGGCTGAAATCCAAAATAGGCCAGCTGGTCATAGCACAGCTCACATATTCACAGTATCTGTCCTCTGAATAAGTCATTTCATCATAAACAGTGGAAAGCAAAAAGTGGAGCCTTAGCTTCTCTGATTTTCCCCCTGTATTTGACACTCAAAGGACTGGCAGGTACTAAAAGATTCCTCTTTGATGTTAAATTTGATATCGTCATTGCATTTTATTTGCTGCTCAAATATGTCTTTTTAAAACTGTGTGATCCAGGATGTGGAGTGGAATGTTTGTTGTGGCAAATGCCTCTCTTCATTGGAGCAGTTTGGTCTGGCAGTGTTCCCAGTTTGCTGTAGATTTAGCAAGTTGTGCACAATCCCTTGATTTTTGTTCTTGCTTTTTGTGGCGCTCTCTCTATATCTTGAGAGCTCCTGGAGTTTTACAGTAGCGTCTTTCAGTATATACATTTTATATCTAATCAACAGACTAAAAATTCCTCTTTAAGTAATGGGAAATCTCTCTTCCTCTCTGTATTATCAATTTTGCTTTGTGCATAGAGGCTGCAACCCTCCCGACTCCTTCCCAGGGCTAGAATGTATTAAACCAGTGATTGTCACTTTGTACTGAATCCTTTTAGATAAAAGACAGAGATGATGTGTTAGGTAGAGGAGGAGGAACAAATGACAAAAACCATGGTAATAACACCCAAGGACCATGAAGGGGAAAGTTAGTCATTGTAGACTTTTGAGGTGATCTAAAACAGTTCTAATCAGATGCAATGGATATAGAGCAAATGACCATGTTCCATCTGAAACATAACCACTGAAGGAAATATGAACATGGCTGATGAAACTCCTGCCGTTATGAAAGGTAGTCAGGCTTTGACTAGCAGTCTGTAGGTGTGAAGGCACCAGACTATGTGAAAATGTATGAGGGTTTTGACACTGCTTAAGTTCTTCCTGTCTTCCCCATTTGCAGTCTGGGGAGCCCTCCCCGTCCATCTTGGTGGCCATGCACTGAACTTGCTGCAGTTTGTCAAAATCTTTCTTGCACAGAGGAGAATTATGTTGAATGTTCATAAAAAATAGACCAAATGACAGCTGAACTTATGGTTTGATGCTTTATTATTTTATCTGTTTTTACATTCCTAAGGTATGAATCTAGACATAGAGTGTTTAGAGTACTTTGTCTGCATAATGGTCAGACTTTAGGATAATTCAATGTTGGAAAGCAAGAAGCTAAAGTCTATGCCTTCAGCAAGTGGATATTATGTTTGGAGTGGGAACATATGCAAAAGAATGGCTACATTCATAAATGTAATCAAAACCCTTGCTGCACGTACAGCGCAGTTTCCCTGCATGGTCATGTACATCTACATTATATCTCCCTGGCTAGATAAGTGTAAGAACAGCCTTACTCCAGGCTCTCAGAAAAATACTACTGTGTTTTGTAATTGCAGCTCTGTGTTAAAATGATGCCTCCTCCTCATCAGCAGTGGTTTTGCACTGGTAATTGTACGTCCTTTTGTGTACTCCTTAAGTACATCAATTTGTTCCATTTTTGTTTTTTCTTTAGTAACAAAATATCTGTCTCATTTGGCCATTAGTTACACAGGTGCATTTACTAGACACAGGTTTATTAGCATTACAGAATCATTAGGGAAAAGGGAACCTCTGGAGGTCCCCAGTCCAACACCTAACTCAGAGCAGGACCACCTCCAAAGTTACAGCAGGTTGTTTAGGGTATTGTCCAGCAGGTATTTGAATATCTCCAAGGACTTGAGGTTCTACATCCACTCTGGGCTACCTGATCCAGTGTTTGACTGCTCTCATCATGCAGCTTTAGTTGGAAGTTCCATTGTTGCAACTGGGGTCCATTGCCTTTTTCTCTATTACTGTGTATCTCTAAAAAGAGTCTGTCTGTCTTCTCTATACCACCCATATCTTGGGTGGTTCTAGAGATGACATGGATGGTAGCTCGGAAAAACTTGGTCCTTACTGAACCCTACTGTGAATCTGAAAGGATTCCCACTCCTTCCATGTGGCTTTGAGGTGGGTTTTTCTCAGTGAAAATTACCACAGTTGTTCAATCCTTTGGGCTATGCCTGTCCACTGCTTTTGTTCTCAGCCCATGGTACGTACACTGGAGTGTGTTCTGCTTGCTCCACCTGCATGGGTGTGCTCTGTGCTAGTTCCAACATGAAAACTAGAGAAGACTGAATCCCTTCTTGCTGGGATTTTGTGATATGAAGTTTCACACAGGGTTGGTAGTGATACAGGACAATTGATCCCCGAGATAGGATTCGAGATTTCAGCCTCTCTGGAATGCAGGTGGAACACAGGTCTCTGTGTGTTCTCCCAGATCTCTGGTCTCTCTCTGTGGCCTGGCTCACATTGCATGTGTTCAATCCTCTCTTACCTTCATGGCAAGATATGGGCCACACGCATCTCCTACCAGGATTTGCTTTGTGCAAATGGATTTCACTGCTTTTGAACTCCCGATGAGATCAGGTGGACTGTTCAAGAAAAGCTGGCAGTCTTTACGTGTTCACTTAGGCAGTATTATATACAATAGATTTTGCTTCCTATCCCAGAAATTGTTCAAATCTGGGTTTGTGTGAGTGGCTCAGGCACAAACAATTGTTGCCACTCAAGCAGGATTAGGTGTGGTTTATATCCTTTCAGATTTGTTTAGTTGTGGTGCGGTTCCATTCTTAGAGATGCCTGATTGTTGAGGTCTGTGCTAATTCTTTGCCTACTCATATACTTAGCTTTACTCAGTTAACTAATACTGCCAAAGTTTAGCATGAGCCTGTTAGTCTGAGGTCTGCCTCTGTATTAACTTACTGTAATGAAAATGTAAAATAACCACAGTAAACCCCTATTCTAACTATATATACAATCAAATATGCCCTTAAGTAATTGGATCTGTAGGATAGAAAGCAAAACATTGCAAATCGTACTGGTTTGCAATAATTCATAATCCTTTAAGCATATAAATCCACCAGACAGCTTAGAAGTGCAATTTCTGCCACCAGCTATGTTGAAAATGCACTTACATACTCCGTACTAAACTATGGCATCAAGCAACAAGCTATGCTCTAGGGATAGTTTAGAGCCCCTATCACTCCTGTGCCAGTCCTGGGAGCTGTCATGTCTTAGGGAGGCAGAGTGCCTTCAGAGCTGCTCTTGCATCACTATTAATTAGGGAGCAGTTTGCACTCCTTTCTGCATCTTGTCAGCTTTAGTGGCTGGTGTGCAGGATGAGATAGTCTCATCCCCTTAGTGTATGCCATGAGAACTGCTACAGTGGGTTAGATTGAAAGTCCAGCCAGCCCAACACGCATTTTCTGACAGTGGCCTGCAGCAGATATTTAGAGAAAGAGAAGCAGAACAAGGCAATTACAGAGAGATACTTTTCAGTGGTTTGCTGAGAAACCAGAAATGTGGAGGCTTCTTGAGCCAGATATTGTCTCTACACTTTAGCATATGATAGCTGTATAGGCTGCCAGTGAACTTGTTTTAATCTCCCTTTGAATTATTTTTACTCTTCCTGCCTCCCCAATATCCGATGGCAATACATTTCGTAATGATTCTCTGATGTGTGAAAAAATGATTTCTTCTGCTGTCTTTAAACCTACCACCTGCTAACTTCATTGGATATTTTCCCTCCCTGATCACACTCCCATTCTTGCACTATGAGAAAAAAACGCTCTACCCCAGTGTTCAGCAACATCCTTAGTTGGAAACAGTCCCTTCCTGCCACTGCTGACACAAGGGGTGCAAGTAGGGAAAAGAATATTTTTTGCCCAGATTTTGCACAAATGCATCAGAACCAGAAGGATACAATCTGTCAGTCACTCTCAACAATTCCCTTGTACTGAGAAGTGAAGAAGGCTCACCTACATAGCTTTTTGCCACAGGCAATGGCAAGGATAGGGGCAGAGATCCCTTTCTGTACCAAGAACAGCAAACACCTTTTAGTGAAAGCAAAGCATGTTTCTAACAGACTTGTTCTAAAGAAGACTGTGGAGGGCATATTTTTCCTTTAAGAATACCTGTTCAAGTTAATTGAAACATCTATGTAAAATTCATTACGTTGTTTCCTTTCAAAAAAAGAAGAAAAAAAAAAAGACAGTTCAAAGCTTTGGAATTATACTTAGATTTTTCTTTAGAGGAAGGTTTTGTTTCATTTCAAAATTAAGTTTACCAGAGTTTAATTTTAAAGAAAACAAAGAAAATGAAGAAAAATGCAGTGAAAGCAAGAAAGCCTGACTTCCCTTCCATTGTGAGCTGCTTCTGGTAAAAAATGCTCCTCATCAAAATAACGAGCCCCTTCCACCTTCTCTAATATGAAGAATTAGACCTGTTTAGAAAAGTGCTAGAGACTTTGTCTTTAAAATGGTCTTTGGCAGGCTGTGTGTGCTACACAGCCCAGACCTGCTGGCTGGTAATTATGATCAAAGTTATGTTTTACTATATTTACACATTTTAAATTAGGTTCTAGGTAGCTAATGCAAGAGAACAAGAGAAGGGTATTTGTAAAACTGCATTTCATGGTTTCCTCCCTTTTATGTTTTATTTAGTCAGAGTTTTCTACAAAGGAATCAGGATTTTTAACCTAAAACCTCTTAACGGTTATTAACTGAATGACAAGCAGAATCTAATACATTAACTTTTGCATTTTTTTACTATTGCTCTCAGGTATAGAAAATCTCCCATTAGCCCAGCTGACACTGAAATCAAAATAGATTTATCTATTATTCTTAGAGGAGACCAAAATGTGAGCTGATACTAAAAGAGCAACTGAACATCAATCCCTATTCACAGTATGAAAAGAGATACTACAAAAATTATAAAAAAGAGATACTACAAAAAAAGATCTTCAAAGGCCTTATTTGAAATTTCTCCCTATTATTTAATTAATTCATTCCAGGACAGACACAGTGAAGTAAAATAGGTGTTAGTACTGCTAACTGACTATTGGACGCTTTGCGGGTGCAGGAAATAGATCCTGGGAAGCAATGGCTGAATATTCTTGGTAATGATCTTTCTAGCAATTGATCAGTATTTATTTTAGGAAATGCCTGAAATATATGTGTTATCAATAAACCACAAAGAAGTGTTCTCCTGTAAGTCAATGTGATTGCCAAAACACTACTACGACGTAAATTAAAATCTGCTAATTGTTTAGTGTTGCCAAATGTTTAACTGGCCTTTGAAACTTGGCATACACAATGAAAATTAGTTACCAAATGGATAACACAATAGAAGTTCTGAAGGAAATGTAATCTTGTTCTCTGAAGCTGTGTGCTGAACAGGAGTGCTATGCTGCCTTTATATCATGCTGGATGAGTCGGGTGAGTGGTGAGATGCCCAGTACACAAAGGTGGCTGTGGGAGGTGCAGAGATAAGGAGCAGATGCAGCTTGGCTTATTGGCTCTGGGCTTGGTGAAGGAGCACACAGCAGAAGGTGTAGCAGCAGTAACAGCACAATATTTTCCATGATGTGAGGCTTCTGTATACTGGTCTACAAATAACTGAAGGGTAGGGTGTGACTGGGAGATGTTTCTAGGGATACTTGTGTCCATCATGATGTCTTGGTCTTTGAAGTTATCAGTCTTTGATGGCTTCTGAATGATGGTTGATTCTGAACTCAGGTGCTTTGGTTAACTGCTTGGAGTTATACAGGATAATTCTGGGTCCAAGATGAGACTGGGTCTGTATGTTGGCTTTTTGGCTCCAGCCAATCCTGCCTAGCCTTATACGGCTACAGTAAGATTCCCTTCAGGGTTTCTCAGCATTTTAGCTTATAATTCCTTTAATTTCAAAGAAATGGTGCAATAGCACCCCATTTCTTTCCACAGGCTAAAGGAAAAACCTAGATAACTGGTTCAGGTGTATGTAAAAATATCTGCAAGTTATGTAGTATCAGGAGCTCATTTACAACCTCTATGGACAGGGACCATTATGAACTTCTGAATACACACTCACACTACTCTGGCTGTGTGTCAAAGATTTGGCATGATGTTGCTCTAAGGGGAAAAATATTCATGCTTGTTTTCTTTGATCTGGCTGTGGAAAGCTCAGCACAGGAACCAAGCCTGGCAGAAGCAAAAGGACAGTTGGGCTTACAGCAATACTTCCACTTGACTACATTTGACCTTCCAGAGGTCACTCTTCCCCTATACCTACATGTAATATAGGCATTACATGTAACACCTATATTATGTTGTTAATAAAACTATTGCAACTCCAAGGTCTCTTCCACAGAAACGGAACAGAAACAGAGATGATGGCAAGCATCTCCAGTCTCCGTTGTTTGCACAGGTTTTGTTTTCAAGGCCCAGAAAAGAAGTGTGAGGCTTGAGGGCCTTGCTAGGACCAACTCCCTGCCTCATCCTCTGCAACCTTTCTATGCAGGGTTACATCATAATGTGCTGAATAGCCACAGAGTCACAGTAGTTTTCTGGTAAGTGACCATTGGAGTGACCACTGAATATGCACCTTTCTACCTAAACGTGTAGTTACAATCTATTTATAAAATCCCTCCTTATTTTCAGCACAGCCTTTTGTACAACCCTCTGCAAGATGAAGTAATCTTCTCAAGCTGTCGATGTACTTCAAATAAGAAAAATATAGTATTGCTTCCCATGCCAAAAAATATTCATTACCATCTCTGAAGTATGAATGAAATCACCTACTCTTCCAATCATTAATCTCCTTCCTAACTTTTCAAATAGCTGATTTTAATATGATTTAAAATAGGTATAATGCATCTGCTAACACATGTTTGCACAGGATGCACAGAACTGTTTCAATTGGACCTTGCTGCTGAGGGTACAATGCTGTTTGTTGGTATGTAACAGTGTTCAGCTTGGAGACATTTCATGCTCATCTCAAAAAGTGACTTCAAGAACACTGGAATTCCAAGTGGATGATTTTAAATGCAATTTATCTGCTCGCAGTCTATGTACAAAACTATCCCCAAGGTCTTTCCAAACTGCCCTATGGTTATGCCCCAAAATATATTTCATGCACCATGTGTGATTCAAATATGCCCAAAAGGACTCTGAGACCAAGAAGTGAGTTCTGATTGAAATAATTCCTCAGGGGAATATTTGTTGCTAAGAAGTGGCTGAATACAACAGAGATTAATAATCCCAGTATAAAATACTTTTCCATGCTTTTTCATTCCGCTCATTTATTTAGAACATATGCCAGGGAGCATTAATGTTTAAAAGAGCCTCTGCCCTTTTCCATGTACAATGTTCTAGTAAGAAGAGCCCAAAGTTGTAAGTGTGGTCTTCTGACTGTGCAGATAGGTATATTTACATCACTGACTTTATTCCTTTCTTTCTTCTCCCACGTGTCCTCTCTACCAAGACCACAAGATTTATCCCAAATGCCCTTAACAGAAGTAAGATGGACCTTACAATACGTAAACTTTTTTTCTTGACTTTATAGTCTGGAAACAGGGAGAAGGGGATTTCTGTGGTATAATTTACCCAGATTATTTTACATAGCTGCATTAGGATGAGGTGAATTCACCCTGGAAATGCCTTTTTTGCTTTAAAGTTTAGGTGACTGGCACAGGTATGAATGTGTGAAGCTAGGAAGGGTGAATCCCAATGTGCAGTTGAGATGGTTTGCTTGTTTTGGGAAGTGGAGGGTTGCATGTCTGCTGTGTTACTGTGTTGTTTCTCTGCTAATGCAAAGTGATAGTACAGGATGCAAGAACAGTGTCCTGTGTTCCTGGTGTCTCAATTGACACTGGCAGTGAAAGATGCTGTGTTTTAAGAGCTGGTCTTAGAGACCAGCATGGGGCCCCCCTTCCACTACTGTTTCTACACAGCTCCCCCTGCCCCTTCCTTGGCTCAGCGAAAGGCAAACAGGACTGCAGTTCTGCTTGCACATTAAGAAAGAGAAAATGCATCGCAGACTATAACAATCCTTTAACAAAATAAAGCAAACTTTTCCAGCTCATTGCTATTCTTATTACTCCTCTGAGTATACATAACTACAGAATGAGCAACTGTGTAATCTGACCCTTTTTGAAAATGAAAGGAAGGAAAAAGTGAAACGTGGTTTTGCTGAAACATGAAGATTGCAATTAAAATGAGACACTTTGTACAACTGCGAGGAGAAAGCAGCTCTTAAAATTACAATGACAATCCCTGAGCTAGATCCAGTACTTGGATGATTGTTTTAATTAGGACTGACATATATTTGTTTCTAGATGTTTCAGCACGTAGGGAAGAAGGGAGATCTTGGCAGAAAGTGTATGTATCAGGAGGCACCTGATGCTGTTGAGCCTGAAGCAAACCTCCCCCAAACTCTTCAGGATGTCATTGAAACACACAGATGTAATTATTTGAAGTTCCTTAAGGAATTGATGTTGCAGTAATTAGACAACTCATTACATCAAGAAATAAGGAAATAAGACTGACAGAAGTAAAAATGAACACAATGATAATTAGCGATATATGTATAAACAGAATTGTAAGAACTGGCTTTCTGAGAGGAGAAGCACCTAGGAGAGAATCAGCAGACCCATTGACCAATGGACTGATCTGTCCATCCAAGTAATAGTAAAGAAAAAGAGGTCAAACCAGGAAACATTTTCACTGTCTAACCTAGCCTTTTGCTCAACACCTCGCTCCCAGGCCTCCATCCTCTCCATCCTCTTGTCAAAATTTGCCCAATGGTGTCCCGTTGCAAAAGGAGGGTATCATGTGTGAGACCTCCAGAACCAGACTTTGTCACGTCCTCTCAGACAAGTCAATAGAGTATTTCCTGATTTCAGATAACTGAACCGGGGCTTCAAGTTGTTTACACTAACAATTTGCTTCAAAAGAAGATGCCCATGAAGTGTGCTTATTCCATAGTGGAGCTGAGTGTCCCTTCTGCTACTTTTTGAGCTCAGCATATACTACTTGCTAGACCTTCTAGTGCACCGTTTCAGACTTTCCATCCAAAAATTGCCCTGGTTAATATTCTATTATTCATTCTAACATCTGTTACATGAATTATTAAACAAACATTTTCCTCAGGGAAGCCTTGGTGATAACAACAGAAAAGGCAGAGCGGTATTGTTTACATGTCAGTAAATATTTTGGGAGCTATGGTGAAACTAAACTTTAAGACACGGCATTTTGCATTATAGCAGAAAACTTCACCATTTACAAAGTGGTTAACTATTGTCTTTACAGATGATGTGGTGCTGAACAAAAGCTTTGAACAATAAAAATAAATTACTAGCACATGCTACTTTGCAATTTCTCTGCCCATTAAGAGAAGAAACAGTAATTTTGATGTTCCTCCCAGTATCTTTTCTGACTTTCTTGAACCTCCTATTAATTTTGAATTATCTTCAGATTCACTCTGACAATACAGTCCTCAGCTCCCCTTTCAAGTTTCCTACTGCGTGGCAATACTCTTCATCTCTGCCCTTTCTGATGACACATCTTCACTTTTTCTATCCTTTGCCTGTGAAGAGTTGTCACCAGTTTTGCAGAGGACTCAGGTCACTCTACAGGGAGAGATGTTATGAGGGGGCTTATGGTGTGGAAAGGTCTTATGACCAGATACTAACCTGAAGCCAAACTTACTTGGTCAAAAGTCACCAGAAGTAATTTGCGAAATCTTCTTGGCACCCACACATAAATGGAAACTAAAGCTAGCGAAGTTGGTTTTGGGGGTTCTGTTTGACAGTGTTTTAGTATTGTGGGGTTTTGTTGTGGATTGTTTTTGGTTGGTTTGTTGTTTTTTTATTTTTGTTAATAGACCGTGTCCTGTGAAAAATTTCTTGGAAATCTTTTCAACAAATTACTACCTGTCCCCACAAAGTGTCTTCATTCAAAGGAAGGGGTGAGAATTTGTCACACTGATGTTCTTCCTCTTTTTGCCTTTTGCTTTTCCCCACACTAGTCAGGTTCTAGTCTTTGGCAGTAAAAATGAAAAAAAAACCCAACCCTGAGTACAGAGACCTTAAACTGTTAGGGAAACAAGAACAATCCCAAAGTGTAGTAGTGACCAGCTGTCCTGAGCAGCAGCTGAACACAGCTCATCTCAAGGTGAGAGGAGGTGCTGCCTGTTCTTCCATTTGCCTTGCTGACATTTTACCACTGCTTCTGTTCCTGACACAGGGCACAGGCAAGGAACACACACCTGAGGTGTCAGAGGCAGCAAAAGCTCCACTATCCTCAGAGCCTGAACACTGCCTCCTTGGTAAAGAAGTGCTCATCACCAGCTAGGCAAAGACCTGCTGCCGTTCTGCAGCTCCAGTTTCTGAGTGTGATTTTAGGCTGAAGCAGCCCCATGGTGCTGGGACCCCAGCTCTCCCTCAGAGGTGCACTAGGGAGGGAGTGTGAGGGAGTTTGCACAGCTGCTGCCCGTCCTGTGAAGGCCTGACCCAGGAGCCAGAAAACTGGTCAATTACAGGCTTGTCGTTGACTCCAATGGGCTGCAAATGAGCTCCAGAGTGAATAAAGAGTTTCAGTTCCTGAAGCTGCTCATCTGGCACCTTTCATCAGAAAGGGGCCAATTTTACAGTTTTAAGTAAATAAAGTTAAAAGTAAACAAAGCTGTTTTTTTCACCAAAACTCTGGGTTTTTTGTATGTGAAGAAGTGGAAGCTGCTACTGGCTGCGAGCAAAACTGACTGATAAATGGAGCAAAAAAACAAGAGGCTTGTGGACGAAGAAAGCTGTGTGACACATTGCATCTCCCCTAAATCATGCGAGGCGGCCTCCTGCAGTATACCTGAGCTAACTCCAAATCTGAGAAGCGTTATAGCCTCATCAGCATGGCACTCTGCCTGAACCACGTATCTCATACCTAATGTAGTTATGCAGCTTCTAAGACACAAGCTAGTATCTATACAGTACTGTACTGTGCTAGCGTGACCAGCCATTGCTCCTTAATGCTCTGCAGGTACCTAACATCGTGTCTTAGTGCATGCTAGCACACATACCTGTCCCAGTATGGTGCCTTACTTTAAAGTTTAAATCTATTTAAAGCCCATATACAGATATTTGATTGTCTAGAGAATTCAGCAAATAGCCATTTGAGCAGCTAAACTAATGGTTTGGTTTTTTTTCTGGTTTTGGTTGATTGGTTTGTTTGTTTTAACTGAAGTGAAATGGTGTAGTAATGTCACTGAATCAACCTAAATTCACCTTTTGGGTTACAATCACACCAAATATACAGCCTAGTTTAAAGAGGTACTTTCCCGTACTTCCACTGTGCAGAGTAGAAAGAATGATATCTGAATTTCTCTGGGACAATCCTTGTGTACCCGTTGTGATTCCATCATAAAAAAGGTGCAAAAGGGAGTTATAATTAACCATTTGGAATTTCCCTTTCTTTGTTTTGCAGCGTGTTAAGTATTTAGTAAATAGTCTGGAAGGAGACTCTTTTGAAGTTTTTCATTACTTAACACCTACTGTTTTAAGAACTATTCCTAAACTGTTGTAATAGTACAAGCTGAAGGGATATCAGATACTCCAACTTTCTTTTTTTCCACTCCCTTCCCCTCACCCCATTCATTCTCCCTTTTCTAGCCAGAAAACCTCAAAGCCCAGAATTCCTCCAAAAACACAACTCGGGTAATAATCAGAATGTTGATTTTCTGACAAATGCCATCTGCTGATTTCTTTTTTTCTCTCCTCCAAAAGACAAGACTTTGGATACGTCTAGTAAGTACTTTAGCTTCTTCTACATTGTGGTACCAAAATAATCACCATGGCAACTCTTTAAGGGCAGTCTTCCAAACAGATTTATTGTGAATGCAAGAACTCAACAGCACTCTCTAGCAAGAAACAAGGCGGCATCTATTGTGGGTTATTTTGGTACAATGCATGAATGATGACTAATAGACATAGGCATGTCTGTCTGAACTTTTTCAGTTATCCCTAATAGTTTAACTTGCCATATTTATAGGTGGTGGATGATGCAGAGGGGAGGGGGAATGGGGGAGAGGAGGGAGAAGCGATCAGTATTAAGCTTACACAGTTTATGCTGTAATTGCCTTTCCTGAATACATTTTGTGCGGCCCCTGATGGCTGTAAGACAAGAATACCAGAGAAAGAACACAAATACTAGAACAATGATGCACTAGACTAGAAGGAGGTTGGATTTCATTTGAGATAACTAATGCAGCTTTTGGCATATCGTTTTTCTCCTTTCCTTCTCTTCTTATTTCTTCTTTCTTAGCAAAACAATGAAAGTAAAGAAGATTGCCACAACTATTCTTTGTCATTCTGGAAATGAGAAAAAAAAAAGAAGAATGAAAAAAAAAGAAAGGTCTCTTCTGCAGGCTGTGAGGAAGACAAACCAGGACAAACTCTAAATTATTAATCCTGAACAGTATTTTCCAGGTATCTTCTAGTATTTTCCAGGTATCTTCTTTTTGGCTCAGGTGTTGGTTGGAGGTAGGAGATATAATCTGTGCATAAACCAGAATTTTGGAAACCAGCCAGCATTGCTGTGTTATGTAGTTGTGTAAGAGGTTATATATGGTTCTTGCTTTGCATTTGGCAAATGGTTCTCACTTAAACATTCATTTAGCATGATTACTTAAGTGAACCATATAAGGCTATTCCTTGGAGCTGCAAAATTAACTTGTTACAGTGATGCACTATGCCAAAAGCTAATTTAGGCTCTACTCAGGAATTTATATCATTTATTTACCATGCCATTTGAATAAGGCAACTTTGCTGACAACTCTTAGCTGGCCACAACTTTCATATCATGCTGCATCTCATCTAACACTCCCAGATATTTATTTTTCTGTTATGGCTCTCACCTCATTCTTCTTACTGCAAAGGAAGAAGACAAGAAATACTGTGCAGAAGCAAAAGCAGAAGCATACTGAACCCTGTGAAAATTGTCCTGTTCTGTGTGTATGAGGGGAGGACTTGGTGTTTTGGGGAGGTTTGCTTTAATTCAGTTGAACACTGAAAGAAATAAGAAGGATCTTTCCCACCTTTATGTCTGATTTGAGAAGATCAGAGACACAGAACAGGGATTGTTTTTCTCTTTTTGTCAATTCAGCTAGAAGAGAATGTTAAAAATGTTGAAGTACCCTCTGCCTGCAGCATCACACTTGGAGATAACATCCTGAGGATGCTGCTTAATGTATACCTGCATTCTGCAGCAGGTACTCTTCCTCGGGTGTAAGGTATCCCATGGGTTTTGTTTTTGGGCTTTCCCAGCCTCAGCTACATTGCAAATTGTTTATGAACTGAAGCACGAGGTAAGGCAGATATACTGATGCAGTGAAGCAACTTCTGCAATCACTGGAAACTCGTGAGATTTCTTTAAAAGTAGGGAGTGAATAGAGGCAGGGGAAAGCATTGATGTCGCTTTCTTTTCAGTCAGCTCAAAAGTTTGCTCACTGGCTTATGTTCAGTCCAGTGAGTGCATGCAGATCCAGGAGAGTTCCCTCCAGCCAGGTTACTGTATTCCTTATTTGTCTCAGAGAGACTGAGATCAAAATCTGTCCTGTCGTCTCTTTTTACGTCTCATTTTCTGTGCAACCAGCCTTTGTGCAGAAAGCTCCCTGTGTTGCTCTTCGGTGCTAGTTTCAGCTTCCTCCTCAATCCCAGCTCTTTTTCTCGTTAGCACCGTAACAATTCACAAACACTCCTTCCTTTGTCCATTTTTCAAACAACAGGAAAAATAACGAAGGGGAAAGTTAATTTATGTCTCACTGTAGATACCAATTGCAGAATGCGTCGTTTTTCTTTTCTCCCTTTTCTCCCCTTTGCTGACGCACATGCTCTATAATAAGCTCTGTTACTTGGAGCCTGTAAGCCTCTATAGTAAGCTGAAACTGCTACTATATTTACTCACTTTCCACATTTAGACAAAGGCTATTTTTAACCGGAGATCTATTTGCGGGGGCTGCCAACGTCACTTAATGTTCACATGCATCTTGGGCATCATATGCTTGTTATTTTTATTTACTGTGCCTGTGTCAGGTCTCCTTTTTTTGGGGGGAAGAAAGAATGAGAATGCTTCTTTAGGCCAGGTCTTGAAAGCTCTTTTGTACAACAGCAGATACACAGAAGCACAGAAAAAGCAACTCAGTGGTAGATTTGGCAAACCTGCTTTTTAACGGCTGGCATCTTTCATCTCCTGGTCTAGTTGCAAAGCTGTGTTCTTAGTCCCACTGCATTTGCTAAAGGTGAAGATGTTTCAAAGGTATGTTAATTATTCTGGTGTCCCCTGGAGGAGGCATGAGTTCTTGTTGTGTGATGAGGGATGCAGGGATCAGGAAACTATTACACTTCCAGTACTGCTACCACATAGCTGAAACAGAAGATTCAGTGCTTTTCTGATCCTTCTTGGTAATAGGTGCATGCTTTAGAACTTGAATGCAACAGATGTTATTTTCAGATCATTAGTTTGTATTTTCAGTGTAAGAGTCCCCTGAAAAGGCTGGAAAATACTGTGCTGTAGGCATAAATCAAGACTGTAAGTTGGGGCCTCTACGTAGTGTTTTCTGTATGGGTTTCCCTGCGTTGCTCTAGTGACCTCAATTTGACCTAAGGGAATTGCCCTCTACAGAGGTTAGAAACACTTCATTCAGCATGCTGACTCAGGACGCCTGACTCATTTGATATTGCCATCATCATATGCCCAGGATTTTGAGATACCCACATGCTTTTGTAGGGAATAGGTTATCCCCTGCACACATTACAACATCTTTATTTACACTGAAGAGTGAATTCCTGGAAAGGACTGAAGTTAGGGAGCAATCCTTTAATGCTCTGCTGTCAGCATGCTTTAGAGGAAAGTTTTAGCAGGAAGCTAAGTTAAGGAAGAAAGCTGAAATGGAACCTCCTAGAAGCGGATCTTGTTTAATTTTGAAATGTTTTGGAAAGCTTACAGGGTTTTTTTTTAAATTTCCCTCTGTACTTCCTACTCTTAACACTAATTCCATTTTCAGACCGATTTCAGCATGACAGAGACTGAATAAGCTTCACACAAGTGAAGATTTATGTATGCTGATCACAACAGTATAAAACATTTTACATTTTCCTGTTACTAATTTTTCCAGTGTTGTTTCTTTCTCCACTACAGTGAATGCTTTCATTAAAAAAAAGCAACCCCAAAACAACCACCTTTTGGCTGTCTGTACAGCCAGGTCTGGGTTTTAAAATCAAAACTGCTGTTTTCACATAGGTACTTCCAAAGCAGGGCAGCAAAATCTCCACTAAGCCATGGACAGGTGTTGAGAGTCAGTGAGAACTGCACGTATTTAATGCTCTATAGGTTAACGCATTTAGTTAGGTGACTAAACATGAATGAATCTACATACCTGTCATTAGATGCTTTTATTTAAAAATATGTCACCCTGATATTACCATATTTGGGATTCTTTCCATGTGAAATCATGTTTCTACCAGTAGCCAATGCTATTTTTTGATGGTTTGCAAACTACAAACTGAAACTAAAGAGCTAGAAGGGAAGCCCGTCTGAAAAAAAAAAAACAACCCAACCCAAAACCCCAATCATAACTGTGTACCTTTGATTATAAACTGTCTTGTATAAAAATTGTCATTTCCAGTGCCCCCAGTTCCTGTTAGGCCTTAGATTTACCATTAGAGAATGAACTTGCTTTTAGGTCCTAAGGGTCACTCCAGGCCAGCACAGTGTGTGGTACCTGTGTGAGTCTCTTGCTTTGGGCATGGTTCACACTGGTGGAGCGCAGTAGCAAGGCTAACTACTGGTGGTAGTTATCAAGCTGAAGAATCACAGCTTAATTTTTTTGTTATAACTTCTGGTCCTTTGATAGGAGCGTAACTGCAGGCGTTCTGTCCTGTGTGTAACGTTTCTGATACCCACTGCCACATGACAGCTAAAACTGTACAAGAAAGAACATATATAAACATCCTTTTGGAGGCAGAACCCATCTTCCCTTTGTCATGCCACAAGCATGTGATAAGCACATGGCTCACAAATGGCACGCCGCTAATAGCTGTACATATCAGGAGCAGAGGTGAGCTCATCTATGCTTTCAAGGTAAATCTGTCAGCTACCTTATACCAACAAGGAATGAGTATATCAAAATCATGGCTCATTAACAGAGCCATTTCTTTGCTGTCACAATCTACAAGTAGCAATAACTGCTTCAGCTGCACTGGCATAGTTTTCAGCCATCTCTTGAAAGGTATTTTCTCCAGTATTTTTACTGCAGTGTCCAGGCAAGTTTTTTATAGTGTGTACAAAGATAAGATATGTTTATGCATATATGGATAGTTCTTTTCCTGTCAGCTCTCCACAAGGGGAAGGGTGGGTGTGAAGGAGTCTGTAGGGTTCGGGAAGCTTTGGTAACATCCTCTCACTGCTGATACAATTTTCTCCGTCTCCCCAACAAACAGCAGCAAGCTTCGTAATTCACAGTAGTACCAGACTTACTCTGTAGCCACAAAAGACAGGCAGGCTACTAAAAGGTAAAACAGACTCACAAGAAATCCTATGCAGCCTGCTTCCAATATATCTGACTTTCTACAGTATCAAATATTTGCACTAGATTGTGGCACAAGGAGACTTATCAAAAGAGAAGAGAAACTTTTTCCATCTGTAGAGCTGCTGTGGAGGGGAGGAAATGGGTTAAGTATTACAAAAGTTTACGCTGACAGCCAGCCCTTGCTCTCTGCTGCTTCGCAGAGGTTTCCCTTTGATGGAAAGAATTTCAGTGGCACAGGATACCAGCAGCTGAGGTAATACGCTTCTGCTGCAGAAACCTTGTGCTTGCCAGTGAAAAGCAGTGCGTGAGACAGCTCTGAGAACAGTGGTGGCCAGCTTCTGTTCCTCCTCATGCATTGCTTGTGCGTGAGAGCATGCGGCAGGAGTGGTGGAGGGGATTGCACTGGGAAATGCACCAGATCAGGACAAAGTGGAATTATTTACTCATTGCTACGATGAAGAGCCTTTCTGACGGATGATGAACAGTCCCAGATATTGCTGTTATCCATTATGGAGAGAAGCACCAGGACAATGCTTATGGATCACTGCAATCAAACTTGAGCCTTCAGAGTAATGTTGTACTGCCTTTCCCATTGATTCTTGAATGCACTAAATCTATATATGAGTCCATTGTGGCTTAATGCATGAGTTGTCAGGAGACGACACTCAGAACCTGCAGCACCAATTCCATTTCACGTGACTGATCAAACTTGTCACCTTGTCAACAACATCCTTTGTTGTAAAACGTGTTTCATGTTAAGTCTTAGTATGAAATGATTTATACAATAGTTTGTAGTTTTCAGAATGTTCACTGTGGCTGGCCAGAATGCTCTGAGCCCAGAACCCCAAAACTGAGCCACATACCTGAAAGCAGAGAGATGTTAACTACCTTTTGTAAATTGGAAGCCTATGCTGTTTGAAGGGGGCAAGGAATGTTGCCGGCAGGACAGGAATATGCACACACGCAATTCTCCCTCGGTGCTCTGGTATATCTGTATACATAGAGGATTTGGGGTGGTATGTGGAAGATAGGGCTTTTCCCCCGTAATAATCTCTTTTTAACTAAAAAGAAACCAACAGATTAACCTGTTTTGATCCAAAAAGAGGGGATTAAGTTATTGGTAGATATAACAACAGACTGTGGATTTTTGATAGTTACATCTACATTCACTAAAATTCCTAGAATTTTTGAAAATAGCAGAACTAGCTTTTCTTTTTCTATTGAAATTCAGTGTTTGGTGGCTTTGAGGAAGCACTACCACTCAGGCATGTGAATTCAGAAGCCATTTTACTCAGAGAGAATAAGCAGTGCTTTTTCAGTTGTTGCTACACCATATTACTTGTGGCAACACTTGGAGAAGACAAAACAGGAGAAAAACATTCTTTTTAAAAATACATCCTCAGATTATTCTACGTACTCTGTTTTGGAGGTTTTAAAGATGATTTTAAGCAGAGATGGCCTTATTTAAAATAGATCCAGATTTCACATATGACAGAAATGAAAGCGGTTTGGACCTGAGGTTAGTACATTCTAAAGAAAGAGACTATTTGTACTATTTGGATTTGGACCTGCTTTGGAATATGCATGAATATTTGGATCTAGGCTTACAGGCAGGGTAAGGCAGCATGAGCTGCCTGGAAGGAAGTTGTGAATCAGGCCCTTCGTTTCCAGGCATTTCCAGGCACTGCTTTTCTTCAGAGAGAGAGAGAGAGAGAACAAGTTGGCATTCATCCCTCAGGCTTCATTCAAACCAAATTCCAGTTGCAATATTGCCAACTCTAAGTGTTAAAAATCAGGAAATTAAAATAAATAAATAAATATATGTTGTGTATTTCTGTTTGCCGTCTGGTGTTTGAGACTTAATATGGGTTATGTTTTCAGGCTTTTCTCCGCAACCAGAAGAGATAGAAACTCCGGGGGTAAGAGGTTGAGGGCAGAATGAGATTCTCACAAAGCACTTGTCTCCAAAAGCAGCACTTGAATTGAAATCCCAAATATTAGGAGGTTGACACTGTAAAATCCCAGGAGTCGGAACACATTACATTTAAGCTTGTGGTAATTTTGTTGAGTAAGAATTATCTAAGGACTCCAAGCATGGTTTTGTTACATTCCATATTACTGAACATGCTCTCAATAAGAGTTAAAAAAGTCCTTTTCAGAATTAGAAGGTTCACACAGAGCTTTTACTCCCTGGTTCTCTGTATTCTGTGTGTCTGCCCCCTGGACTAGGCTATAGTGTAGGAACAAGCAAGAATAAATGAAGACATTTGTTATAACCTGTGAATCCATCCAGCCCAAATCTCCTGATACATAAACAACACTAGATCCAAACATCTTGTCACATCTGCTTCGTATACCGAACAGCTGGGTGCACAGATGCTTTGGTTTGCTGGAGCATCTTAGGCTGAGTGCATTCTTCTCTACGCTTTGTTATTTCTTTTAATTGCTTTTGATGATTTTACTTAAATTGCTCCTAATATTGCTGAAATATAGGTACTTTTGTGGCTGATTGTGACAGCTGCAACAAGCACATGAGAGTAACCTTAAACCATTGGTTACCATCTGTAACCTAAAACTTCTGGGTGAAAGATCACCACGAACAGGCCCTGAATTTAAGGGCACTGAATTCAGATGCAGGAATGCTGTTCTCTGGGCTAGAAAAGACACTTCTTCACATGTCATGATGCCCTGCCACCAGAAAACAGTGGAAAACCACACTTACAGACACACAAACAGCTTCTGGGAAAGAAAGTGAAAGTTGAACAGCTAAATAACGTCTCTCTCTGTATAAATTACACGTGGATCATACATATAAGTATATACACACAACTATATACTTGTATATTTAATAAGCACAACAGTACATCTTCTGTTGATTTCTCCCTGCCCTTCCTTTCTGAACCCATTCTGTCTTGCTATCATATCATACTATAATTTATTTTCAAAGCTTTTCAAAGGCAAGATCAGGGTGCTCTCATTCACATGGTTAAACAGCCAGCAAGCCTATGTGGACTGGAAATAATAGATAGCATTTCTTCTGAAAGGGGAAGCACCTTGTGGCTCAGTGACTCCCCACGCTACTCAATCTTTTCACAATCCATTTTGGACTCAGTGGGGAAGAGCCCTTTTGCAAACATCACCTCCCTTAAGAACCTGGCATGACTGTCAGTGCTCCCAGTGGAAGTATTGAACCTGTCCAATGTTCCTCAGCTGACAAAAGTAGAAACCACCAGAGACCTAGATGGTCTGGATTCTGGCCGGCTTCAATTAAGTAAGGTCTACCCAGAATCACACATTACCTCTAAAAAGCATTCTGTTTGTATTAAACATTTTCTGGGGGAATGAATCACCAAATTCCCACCAGAGCCTGACCCCAATTTCTCACAGTGTAGGACAATAACCTCGAATCGCCATTTCAACCTGCAGCTGCTGCCACACAGTGCCAAGCTGTGCAGCCTGCTTCTCGGTGGCCTTCTCTTTGGGCCGTCTCCATACAGCCTGCCTGTTGCATGCAGCTCAGGTGTCCAGGGTCTTCCCTGCCTCTGCCCACTCTGTCCCATCTTTGTTCTCTGCATCCCTTCGAGAAGCTTCATCCTTGAGGATGCACCACACAAATCTTCTGTGCCTTGAGCATCTGTACAGAAATGACCCAGCTGGCACAGACCCTTGCAAGCTTTCTTGCAAGCTCTGGAAACATGTGAATGCTTCTTTTCTCATCTGACATGTTTATTTTAAAATCTGTAAAACAAAGAGGAAGGGCATAATGCTGGTAGGGGAGGAATTTTCCCTAACTGGTGGATCAGGGAAAGTGGTTTGTGTCTAGCACTAGTAAACAGGCAAGAGGAAATCCTGTCCTTGGCAGCAGGACATTGGCTCACCTCTAGTCATTCTATACGGACCGTGACATTTACTAAGTCAAGACTTCTCTCTTATGTCTCTGAGCAATTTCCACGAGGCACCAAATTACTCACTTTTCTCCTGGGAACACCTCCCTGTCATCTATCCTGTGCTACAGTGATACTGCATCACGAGTCACTTCAGATTAATTACAATTGCTCCACGTTTACTGAACCTTGGAGAATCGGGTATTGCTTCTCCTCCCCATGCCTTGCTGTGACAGGGAATTCACCTTCCGAGTGCAGCACAGCTACCCAATGATCTTCGAAATTTCCTGCAGTTCTTTACAGACTTTGAGATCTTGTAACATACAACTGAATTTTACTTTGACAAATTTTTCATTAAACTTCTTTTACCTGATCTCTGACCTAAGCCAGGGTTAAAAAATCAGTCTTGCTTCACTCAGTGCCAGAACTTGCACAAGTAAAATGAGCGTGATGTTGTCCCTTGATGTAAACAGCTGACAACTATTTTTTCATTCAGCACTGCTTGTATAATGTGTTTTTTTTAAACATCACACAGGGCAACCACTTAATTGTTGAATTCACCGTGCTGCAGGAGCTTGTGCTATGCCACCAAATTAGAGAGCTTGATAAACATTTTTGCCTCGGGTAAATAATTTGCAACAGGAAATGTATTCCGTGAATGTAGTTTCTTTTCTGCTCAAGGAATATGTCTGGGAATGTTGCTGTTTCCTGGAGATGGTTGTAATAAAAGCTAAAATTAACAAAATAGGCGTTACTATAGGCATTGCCAATAATCTTCCAGGAAAAGAATTAAAGAACCTCAATCTATGCATATTTGTGCATGTAAGATCATAGCTTGATTTTGTCCTATTGCTCAGGGTAGTTAACCTCCATCACCTGAATAATCATGCAATTCAAACAGGAGCCTTGCAAGAATGCTAGTAAAGTGTCTTGAATATGTTCAGAAACTGTAAGCTTTTCTTTACCCTTCAAAAAGCTGTATTTTGTGAGGCTGGGATTGTGTTAAATGGCAAAATTTCTACTTCACAGGAGTCTGAGTGCCAAATAAAGGTAATGCACAAGTATGAATGTTTGCCGTTTCCCACTGTGGAAAGAAGATGACTACATTTGCAGTGCTGGAGGTTCAGATGGGAATGGCAGAGAACGTATGGTTGATATTATATATTATCATTTTGTGTCAAGGATTTGGAATGCCATTTCATGGGTGATGGGGTGGGCAGAAGGGTGAAGATAGAAGAGTGTTAATAAACAACCTTATTGCTTCCTACTCCTTGTAATTTGTTTGCTTTTTTTACAGAAGAAATCCTCTTCGTACCTTATGTCAATCATAGCTGAGAATATGAACTATTTTTCATGTGAATAAATGAATGTGAATGTATGTGAATAAAGTAACATGCCATTTCCTATCTGGAAATTATGCATACAGTTCATATGGTGAAAATCCATTTTCTCCTTAAGCCTACACTGGTGTTTCAGATGCTGATGTTCTTGTAGAAACGAGGAAAAAACCTGCTAGTTGGAGTTGGCTTAAAGGAAAACAGTCAAGATTTGCAAGACCATCATTTGGATTGAGTGAAGTCCTTTTCCTTTTTCCTCCTTAGTTGTATTCAAACAGCCTGTCAGTTTTTAGCCTTCTTCTGAAAGTAACAGTCAACAGTCATAGCTCTGCCATGCCCAGGGACCAGCAGCTCCGAGCCGTCTGTTGGCCAGGACGGAAACAAACCTGGGGCTGGTATAAGTGTGAAAATTCTCAGTAGGGAAGCAGCTGTGTTTTGATCCTCTCAGAGCATCTTGGAAACTAGCAAGGGGAATGATAATTATGAAGACGATATTATAATATTCACATTTAAATATATAGGTTTTATAGTTGCTCCCTTTTCAATATGCATTTGCTTAGGCACAAAAGGTCACGTGTATACTACCTGCATATGCTCTGCGCCATGCCACAGTAAATATATGAATCTCATGGATGGTACGTCAACATAGGTGTGACAAAATAAATGTCCAGGGCACGGTTTGGGGAAATGTTGTTTTTTCCCCCCACTCCTTGGAAAGGAATCAAAATTCAGAATTCAGTCAGTACCTACTGTTTCTGATGCAGTGGAGCACCTTGGAGCCTGCTTACTACATGGAGGATTGTTCTGAGTGTAGCTGCAAAACCCAACATATGTACAAATGGTAGAAACTTATCCTTGCAGACAATATTGCATCAGGATAATTGGGTAATACCTAGTAAGAAAAAGGGAAATTGCAATGATTGCCGGCAGGGGAGAGAGGATATGTTGTAGGTGCCATAGACTATTGAATCAGATTTTAGATATCCGCTTGATTTTATGAAGCTTCAGGGCCTAGCCCATCTACTTAGAAAGTCAGTGAGGTTCGCAGTTGCCTGTTGAATTACATGAACTAAAAGCATGCATACTCGTATGCCTGATTTTTTTTTGTATGTCTATAAACAACACACGTCATGTGGACAAAATATTCAGAGGCCACAAGTAAATGTGTTGTAGGGTCTAACTTGGAGGGAGGAGGGAAGGAGGATGAACAAGAAGGGCTGATGCATTCAGCTTCAGTAACACCTAAGAAAACATTTCATACCGTATCACTTGATGGATCTATGGCTACTTGCAGAAGTAGATCTGCCCCAGTATGCTCTCAGTTTGAGTTTCCTTGGATTTTTTTCCATCCTGATTTTACAGTATGTTAGGTTTTGGTGTTTTAATTTTTACACCTGTTGTTTGTACACCGAGCAGTAACACGATACTCCTAGATGTGTCTGACTTTAAAAGTTTGTGTTGCCATTAAGCTATTTTCCTTTCTTTTTGTGAGAGACGGACAATTAAAAACATTCCCACTATTTGTAAATTCTTCTTGTGAGGAACACAGCAGATTGCCTGGATCTTCTGCTTGTTGTTCTGGCTTCAGTTTCAGAACTGAATGCACTCCTTCTGCTCCGTCTGTTTGAGTTTTGACAATGCAAAGGATGAAGCTGGAGGAAGTCCCATATATAAGCGAGGTCTATGCTTCTGCTTTATCTCATTTTTAATTGAATTTCAATTGGATTCTGCTCACTTTTATGTAATTCAGTGCTGGAGGATACAGAGTTTTTGCAGTACACTCTCTGCAACTAAAGTTCTCTTTTGTCACAAAATGGTAACATGTAATGGGCATTATATTTAAGCACAGCTGATGCTTTCAACTAGTACCTTTTTCCTGCAAATAAGCTATTTTGCATGCACTTAATTGCTGAAATGTATATAGAAGTAGCTAAAAACTTTGCCATTGAATGCCTCTTAATTAACTGCATGTTAATTATTCATCAAGCAGAAAACAAACTACTTCATTTCCTTCAGCTGATTATGCAGTGTGCTTTTGTAATATGCCCTCTTTTTATTAGGCGAAGGAACAAATCCTCACTTGGTTAATATATGTTGGCCTTCACTGCAATGTCTCACTAAAAGCCTTGTCTTTCAATGGGATTTTCTTTACAAACTTCTGACTTGACACTGTCTTCTCAGTCTGGTTTAGTATTGTAGGTTAAAATCCAGCATTCTTGAAGTCCATTGTATTTTGCAAGAGCACCATGCTGACAAAGCCAGCACTGCAGTGAATGCTTTTATTGCCAAAAATCTTTACTGTAAGCAAGCCTATCAAAATAGATGTGCTAACTTGCCTATAAAGTATCTTTATGACACTTTATATCAATGTCTTTACAAAATATGGGACTGTGTAATGAATCTTCTAGTTATTAATTAAATATTAATAATGTTATTTTGTTACTTCATGTATTTAAAGTATTTTTCATAACATATTCTGCAGTGTATCACAAATGAAGTGAGGAACACAAATGATCACCCTGAAGTGTGTGTTTTAAGTTTGCTTGTATAGCCCAGTTACACATTTCTGTCTGTATAATGAAACCAACAAACCTTTATTAACAAACAACTTCAGTTGCTAAGAGCTGGTTCAAAAAACATATGTCATTATGCACGCTTTTTATAAACAAAAAAGACAAATGTAGAAAACTTTATAAGCTCATATTTCAGCTTCTTTAAGAGTATAGAACGGCAGTTTGCAGGATTGAATGCTATAAAGGAAATTAAAAAATCAGTTAGAGCACAGCATTACTAGATCATTAGAAATGAAGGTTCTGTACTGTGTTAACAGAAAAGTGCTGCTGCTTTGGGGTGTTGTAACAGAGGGCATGCTATGCCTGGTGCCAGGGCTGGGTGGACTACATGGGTGGACCTGTGAGTGAGAAGACAGCTGTCTGCCTGGGAAATTCTGAATGTTTGCTCTGCTGGAAACACATAAGCCTAACATTTGTGACACGCAGAGTAAATTCATTACATGTAATCAATTCATACCATATAAATGAACTACTAATAAAAAAACTGTGCAAAAATTCTACCACAAAGCCGTGACAGCTTATCAAATTGAGACCCAAAATGCTGATCTGGTCAAAAACTAGCAGTGAAAGAAAAGAAATTTTGCTGTAGAAGTTTGGATTCAAGCAGAAGGAGGGAAGGATTTACCTCCCCTAGTCCGAGACATGGAAAATTCAATACCTGATCTGAATCAGAATCTGAACCAGTCACTGGCAAGTGAGAGAAGGTCACCTCTAAAAGGGTGACTTACACAGCCCTTGGGGAAGTGGTCACCCCACAGTGCTGCTGCTTGGTCCTCAGCAGCTGCAGAAGCAGCCTAAGCTGCTGGCTTTGGTGAAATAGTGAGCTTTCCCATAGCTAACCTGCAGGGAGATTCACCTGTCCTTGGACCAGAGACTGCCATGCTGACTCTCTCTTCTGGAGAAGCAGTAGTTTTATTAGGCTGTAAATCTTTAATTTCAGGTCTTGGACATCCTCAGGAAGGATATAAATTGTCAGTAAGTTTTTTTCTTTGTTTGTGTAGTGGTGTTTTAGTCTGTTGTCATATGCATTTCAGATGGAAGAGTTTGTACACAGTACACATGTTGTCATAGCTCTGGGCAGTTTTCTGCCTTCAGGCCCAGCTTATGTCCCTGCATCAGTTTCTGAACAGTTGCATTATGCAACCAAAAGGGAGAACATGCCAAGCCCTTTGGCATAGTCCTGCTGACAAAGTCCTCCTTTCCCAGGACAGTGAAGGGCAGGGCTCGGCTGCAATGGTCCGTTCAGGCTCTTTGCTGCACAAGTCTTCGCAGCAATGCTGTCTGCATGAGGAGGAACAGCGAGAATGGCTTATCTCCCTGCAGATCCCAGCCTGCCGTGCTTTTTAGGGTGGACAGATGGAAGCCCCATTGGATCTAGCTGTGGAGGGAGAGCAGATTAATTGCTATCTGACTGTCACAGAACGGTACCAATTTCACTTGCCTGGGAAGCGGTGTCTGTTCCAAGGCAAAGGAAGAGTAACATTTGTCTGGTGCTGTTACTTCTCTTGTTCTCCTGCCTGCAAGAGGAAGAAAGAGGCACAGTACTTCATGGAAGTCTATTTACCTGCTGAGGAGAAATAAAAGCACCTCATCCTGCAGGCACATAATATTGTTAATCTGCTTTGCCAATTACCTGTTTTTAAAGCACTTTAAATTAGATTCAACTTCATTCTGTTTCACTTTCTGGTCATAATACTATTTCAAAAAGTTATGGAAACACAGGCGCAATAAAAGTTCTCTGTGGTCAAAAAGAAAAAAAAAGAGGGTAGATGCTTCCATCTCTGCTGCTCACCACTGACCCCTTTGCTTAGCTTCAAAGGAAAGCCCCAGCACTTCTTAGCATCTCTGCCCCTCGTGCCCGCTCTGGGAGTCCAGGGGGTGTATGCCGTTGTCAGCATGTTGTGGGACCCACCTAGCTACTAGCGAAGGAGGTCTTCAAGTCACAGTTCAAAAT
>NW_009915073.1:43942-50316 GCF_000696875.1 Nestor notabilis | reverse complement strand
GAAAGAGCACATGAGGCAAGAAGGGAGGTCTGTGCCTCTCTCTGCTGCGGTGCTCACCGAGCAGTGAGAACAGCAGGTCTCAGCTGGGATGTGACAGGGGAAGGTACATGTTGTCCCTACTGTCTCCAAGGGATAGCTGTGGATATGTCAGTGACTGGTTGGTTATGTCTGGCAGATGGGGTCCTGGAGCGAGAGTGAATCTGGCCTGCTATGCAGAATAGATATGAGGCATAGTGGTAGCAGCAGACATAGAAAGACCCAGTTGTGTGAATTTCCCTGTCTCTGAGACCTCTCGGTCAGCATTTATTGAAAACTGTGTTGCTTATTATTCTGGCTCCCAGGCTCCTTTAATGACCGTTTTGAAGACACTGCTTTGCAACAGTAAAATAATATTTGCACGGTGCAGGATACAATTTGGAACTCTCAGTTCTTCAGACAAATGCTTGTATTTTTTCGGAACTTAAACAAAAGCTTGGAAGCCTCTCTGTTTAAATTGATGGATGTGTGCAATTACTCCATTGAAACTTATCTCAATATAAATGCAGTTATATCAACATCGAATTGGTATAAAATGAGTCTCAGGTCCCAAATAATTGTCTGAGTCTTGAAATTGTTACACATGGGTACATAAGCCACACCAGTTTATTTTTACTGTTATCTAATGCAATAAAGTATTTCTTTGAATTTTTCTCCTTGTAGAAGCATGTAATGTGCTTTAGTGAAGTTAATCACGTGCAGCCTCAGGTGACTACTGCTTGTTTTTCTAGTTTATTTCCTAGCCTTCTTTTCATTCTCCCTTATTAATAGATGTGCTGAGGTTTCAGAGGAAGCTTAACTTTCTAGAAGCCATTTCTCTCCAACTAGCTGTGACACATGCCCAGCTGATGGATGTACGGTACTTGCTTTCTGTGCAGACAAGCATCTGATTTCACTGGGAGTCCTCGCTGACTCCAATATTGCTGAGACAGCTGCTCATCTTTCTTTTTTTTTTCCAGTGAGGAAGCACCATGTACTCACTCTAATTACGAATCCTGTGATCTGGCCATTCTTCGGCTTTTGCAGCCTGCCTGGAATTCTCCCTATTGATGTTTTAAAGATGATCTGGACATGCAGCACCTGATGGCCCCAAAATATTACACTTCATTTATTGCTTAGTTTTGCACTGATCCCACTTTGGTTTCCTTACAGGGGCAAAGGGGTAAGAAAGAAAAATGTTATTTGTTGATTTCTATTTTCAATTTAGGAAAAGATGACTGAGAAAGCAAAACTGTAGTTCCCTGGCCACCATGACATGGTTTAGGTGTGGATTTAACAGTGCTAGGTTAATGGTTGGACTCAGTGATCTTAAAGGTCTTTTCCAATGTAAACAGTTTTATTATTTTATTCTTTATTTTGCTAAGTGGTGGCCAACAGGGTCTGTGCAAATTTCGCACTGATTCTGATTATTGTACATAAAAATATGCACACCCATTCTCATCAAATACAAGATCTGTCTAGCTACATGAACATAGGTATTGCTATTTCTTTGTCTCCTGTTGTTGTCTTTCAGTGGCTATATAAACAGGCCAGCCTGAAAAAGCAGAGCATCCATCACTGGAGAAGGATGATTGGATTTTTACTCATTCTGCAAGCATGTGGAAGATGTTGATGTGGAATGAATGTATCTTTTAAGTTATGCCTTTAGTATATGATTCCTCTGTAACTCAGGGATTTCTCTGTAAGTCAGAGAAGGTCTTGTCAAGTCAGTTTCTATAGTCAGTATTCACTGATACAGCTTTCTCCAATATGGTTTATTTTCACCTTACAATATGACAGCATTTCTTACAATACCTTTTGGCTATACGGAAGCCAAAGCCCTTGATAAACAGGATCCTCTTTCATGTTCTTCTCTTGTCTTCATCCCTCTGAAATTTGAAGCCATTCATTTATTGAAACAAGTATGTAGCAGAGATTATTCAAAAGTTCTTTGGTTGGCCTTCTCCATAGCAGTGTGTCTACTTACAGCCCAACAGAGTGTGTGTGTGTGGGTCATGCTGACCTGTCCTCTGAGTATTACTTCCATGAGTATTTATTTTCCAGGGGATAGCACTGACTGCCTACCTAATGACGTATGGAAAAGTACAACCCAAAGGAAAGATCCATTCAATTAACTGAGAACATCCCTGTCTTTTAGAATTTGCATTGTTTACCATAAAGCCTATATTGATATATATATTTTTAAACCTCAGTCATGTGGCTGAATAATTTGAAAGATGCATTAAAAAAAGATCAAAACCCCCTTCATTTTGGATGACCTCCAGGCACTCTAAATCAGATCCTAGCCTTGGCTGCTGCCATTTCACACCCTTTTTGCCCTCTTGCTGTTCCATCCTGGCAAAATCCTATTCCTTTCTAACTCATAAAAGCTTCTAATATGTCTGAATCTGGGAAAGTTACTGTTTGATCTGGAAGATTCCTAAACTATGCTGTTTGTCAAGGACTTGAAAACAGCCTTGTGCAGATGCTATACTCTTTAATCCCTATATGCTAAGCACACCCAGAGACACACAGTTGTAGTTACTCCCTTAAGTAGTCTTATTAAGTAAGATCGTGTAATACAAATAAGCAAAAATTAAATGACTGAGTGAATCCTCATTTCACTGATGTCTATAGCAAAACTCCTTCTACAGAACAGCAAAACTGCTTTGTTTATTTTAGACCTGGATCTCTGTTTTGACACTTTTGAGTCACAGGGAAGCTTTTTGCATTGACATTACCGTATCAAAAGCAAGTACTGTGACAAAAAAAGTGATGTCTTTGAGCAGTGGGTGACATGATTACTATTTCTACCTCATTATGTGAAGTTCATTTTGAGTTTGTAAAACATTCCACAAGTCTCAGTTAAATCACACCATAAGGGAAATACCGACGTATGTATTTAAATGTGCATATTCTTCCACAATGAGTATAATAGTCCATCCAGAGACTAAAGAGAAATACAGCATAGCACTCATAAGTGTCCTCTAAGACTGGAATAAATGGGGGCTGTGAACTGGGATATGTTAATTTTCCCCATTATTGTTTTTGATATCTTTGTATCTGAACTTAGAAGCACCACACAAATCCACTAAATGTGCATTCGCACTTTGCTGCTTTCTGGTGGCGTAACAAGCAACACAAAAGGGGAGTGTTTGAGAATACTCCCAGATGTTCTGCTTGCTAAAGTACTGCACATGTGCCGGCTGTATTTGGCATTTTTAGATTTTTCCAAGATTCAAAACACTATCAAAACCCAACAGCTTTTTCTCTCTGAATCTTCAATTCATGCTGTGTGGCACTCGTTTGTATTGTGTGATGCCAAAGCAGGGGCTGAATAATCAGATACCCTGGTGCTTTGCTACATTTTCTGAAACTACAGAAGAAAAATTAGGGCTTAGGAATGCATTCTTTAGCTCCTCTGTTAAAATCCTTACCCAGTAATATTGTCCCTAATCTGTTATGGGGTTAAAAGGAAGGAAAAAAACATCTTAACCAGAGTCTTCGTCCTTGTAAGGCACACACAGATTTTGATATTCCTCCTGCCCTGATTGCTCAACACTCCTGTTGTGGTTTAAGCACGACAACTCCTCACTCCCCCACCACTGCCCACTCTGTCTCCTCTCATGATATAAAAATATATATGATGTAAAAAAATTATAGTGCTTCTCCTGGGTACCACGAGGTTGAACTAGGAAGCCTGTATACAGCAAGTTCACAGGCGACACCTGTATCCTGATCAGAGCAGGTTCTGAATTTCAGCAGACACTGCTGTTTCTCAGTAAATATACTAATATAAATGGTTCAAGACTCTGCATCTCCTTTCATATTAATCTTTCCCCTTTCATATTAATCTTTCCCTTGCTCTCATCCTGCCCCTTCCTCCTTCCCAGCACTTCTCCTTCAGGCTTTTCTTTTTGTCTGACTGCGGCACAACATCTAACCATCTCCTTCTACCTCAACAACTTGTCTCTAGTATTATGCACATGGCAATGCTTGTTCCCTATGCTGCTTGTATTAAATGGCTGTTTGGATCACCTTGTTATATCACTGGTAAATGTACAGTGCCTCTGAGAGAACAGTTACAGCTCCAGGGAACCTGCAGCAACGTAGTCAAAGTGCAAACTGACGACTGGGAGCGTCGGCAAGCAGAGGTTCCTCCCTGCCACGCAGACCCCTCTGAATCAGCATGAGAGGTATTTTCTCTGCTATTTCCAGCTTTGGTGTGAGGAGTCTCCCGAGTTATTTTTGTAAGAGATTATTTTGTTTTAGAAGCCCTGCGTGTCCCTGCTGTACACTCTGTGCTGGCTGTCCGAGGGCTGCGGGTGATGGACAGAAGGAGGGATGGCAGCCAGGGTGGTGGCATAAGCCAGTGGGACATGTGACCCACATGGAGTCTGTGTCACCAAGCAAAGCATGCCTTGGCAGGCCTGCCTGGTCACTGACCTCATGCTGGCTTCTTGGTAAAAGATTCCTTTCTGGGAAAGGCTTCTTAAGGCCCAGGCTATCTGGCTGTTGTGCTTTGATACCTTGTCAAATTGCTGCTGACACTACAGCAACTGCTATTTGCAAGGCAGGTATTCATGTATTTTTCAATGTCTTAGCTAAATGCCAATAGGTGGTTCTTCTGTGCATGCACCGAGACTGGGATTCCTGGTCTGACCAATGTGGCACTTGTAGCACGTCTCATTACATCAGAGCTTTTGAGTTCAAATGGCTCTAATGGCAAATGTCTAGTACAATGAAGAAGCTTAGTCCCCAAGATAAGAGAGCTACAGGTCATAAGTTTATAGCAAAATTAACACTGGAAGGAGCCTTTCGAGGTTTCTAGTCCAAGCTCCTGCTCAGTCCAGGGCTAGGTTCAGAGTTAGAGCAGGTTGCTTAGAGCTTCATCCAGCCAAGTTCTGATATAAAGAAATTAGAGATTTTGAGAAAAATCTCAAAGACAGAGGTTACATAGCCTCTCTGGATGTGTTTTCCCAAAATCAGTGTGCAATTTTTAGGTATATCTCAGGTCTTCAGGTAAGAGTGGGACATACTTTACTCCTCTGCTTGGGGACTCAGGCAGTGCCTCAGCTGCAAGTATTCACGCCAGAAGTTACTCCCATGACTACAGCAAACGTACATGGCTAAATTCCAGAGGGTTTTCCTGGAGCTTTTACCACCAAGGTCAGGGGATTATAAAGCTACCAGTTATGAGTGCAGTGTGAAAATATGCCTACGTAACAGAATCTGGCCTAGATTTACCTCTTGGATGCCCACCAGCCTGCTGTGTGAGCATCCAGACACTGGATCTTTCACTTGAATTTTTATGGAGTATGGACAGAGTCCAGGCAAATGCCACTATTTGTTTCCTCTACCTGCTCCCTAACACCTGCTTTTGAGACCTCATAGTTTGACTCCTTAGCTCAGGTTCAGTGCTGACTCTTCTGCCTTTCTTGTATCTGCATTTCCACTAAGAATGTTAATATTCAACTTCCACTTAATTCTCCAAGAGTTAGGCACTTGTTAATGGAAAATGCATATACATATATGGGTGCATAGGGTCTTTGTGTAGAGTTTCTGAATGTAATGAAGTCAATTACTTAACTGAAAATTACAGAAGAGCTTACTAGTTCTTGCTGATTTAAAAAGCCCCAAAACATGGTAAGTGCTGCCTTTCCTTGGGGCCTGGGCAAGGAGTTCAAGCATCAGGAAGGTAAAACCTCCCATTGCCCCACGATGCTGAACCAAACCTTGAACCGAGAGCTCGGTTTGGAGCCTATCACAAAATCCTTAACAAACTTCCCAGCTTGTCACGATTAAGGGTCTGGCTTGCAAAACTACTAGTTGGAATGCACAGCTTTTTAAAGAAGTGAGACTAATTTAGCAAAATTTAGCAAGTCTGAGAAGCATTTGGGAAGACAAGAATGGGAGTGCCGCTCTAATGCAGCAGATAGATAAATGTTCAGCAGTGTTAGAGTGCAAATGGTTCACACCCTGATTTAGAAGTGAGATGTTTGCTCATCTGTAGAATTGTGAATGAATGAGCAAATGAAGAGACATCTCAACACCGGGGAGAACAGAGCAGTGCTGACCACTGCCATGGCCAAAACAGTGAAAGCAGAGTTCAATGACAAGTGTGTGTTGTTACTATAGCGAAAAGAGGCCAAATGCACTGTGGCTAGTTAATTTTCCAGCTGCAATGTGTGTGGAGTACTAAGAAGATTGGTGATGTCCCTTAGCCTGCAGTCCATTTCCTCACGTGCACAGGTGCACCATAAGGCACAGAAAACAATCTCTTGGCTTTGTGTTCTTTAAATGGGAGTTAACATAAAGGGTCAGTCATTCGTATCCTTTGATCAGGAACTCATATGTAG